>NC_057798.1:200304784-200352806 GCF_018294505.1 Triticum aestivum
CCCCATTAGATCAATTTCCCACATGGTACGGCCTGCACGGATCGAGTGGAAGAGTAAGAGAAATCGAACAGCAAAACAACAACAAAAAGTTGTTCCCAGATCCCGCCAACTGCCCGCAGTCAACATCGATCTCGGGGACTGCACCCAGTGGGTGCACTCAGCGTGCCCCCACTGGATCAATTACTCACTCGACACGGCCCGACTGGACCGAGTGAAGTGCTGCAAACTAACATATTCTAAGACCCCCGCCAAATCAAACATTCAACAAGGGTCTCGGGGACTACACCCAGTGGCTGCACTCAGCGTGCCCCCACTGGACCAAACACCCCACTCGACACGGCCTGACCGGCTTGATTAGAGGAAATACACAGCAAAAGAAAACACCCAGTGGGTGTACAGATTCAAGACGAAGAAAATCCAATCGGAAATCAACTTACAATCGCACTTACTCGAACATTGGCCTGAAGGGCAGAACTGGCGTCATAAGCAGCCTTGCTGGATTCGTACACCTCTTTCAATCGCTACATCATCAGGCCAGCTTGGATCATAGCCTCCTTGGCAGCTCCTGTTTGGTCCTCCAGGACATGATGCAAAGCGAACGCGGTCAATGTAGGAGTTGGTGATGCATCTGTTGGGATCAGCATTTGTGGTTGCCCGGTCAGCACTGGAGGCTGAGCAGTCAACAAGGGGTCAGCAAAATAAACTCCAACTCGACACGAACCACCCAGCTCTTGAAGAATAGGTTCAGACGACGGGTCAGACGTCTGGCTTTAAGGCACTCTCTTGTTGAGGCTTCGCGAGGTGGTCGAAGCCCTGCCTCTTCCTCCTGCACTCCTTGGAGGCTCCTCCTTGTTGTCATTAAGAAGTTGAATAATGTCTGCTAGCACTGTAGTCACTCGACCATAAGATTTCAGTTAACCACCAAGAGAATTGGGTGTGAGCTGATCATACATGCTGAAGAAGTGGCTGCGTCCGCAGTATCTGCGTGAGCCTGCTCATCGTCGATCTCCATTTGGGACGTCCTAGAAGTAGCAGCCCTGGAGGCCCCAGATTTCACTCGGTTAACAAAAACATGAAGGTCTACAAAGACAAGACAGAAAGTTAAACAGTCCACAGCAAGAGCACTTACATCGAAGCAACAGGCACTATAACCTTGATCTAGGGCAAAGCCTTCCGAGGCTTAGGTAGAATGACCTTGGACTGCTTAGCAGTCTTCTCAGTCGGATCAGGAGTTGACGTCTGAAAGCACAAGTGCTCCATAGGTGATTTTGGTAATTAATGTCAACATATCTCTTGTTGGACTAAAACTTTTACCTAGTATGTTTCAGATGAGTTCAACAATGAAGTGGCATGGACTAAAGGATGTGGATCCCCTTCAAGATGCTAAGGACAAAAGGATTGGGTCAAGCTCAAAGCTCAAGACTCTACATTTTCTATTTTAGTGATCCAAGATCACATTGAGTCTATAGGAAAAGCCAATACTATGAAGAGGGGATGAGGTGTTGCTTAATGAGGTTCTTCCTTAAAATGCTTAGTGATATGCTCCAGAGCCCCCAACTATGTTCTCACATCCACATATGACCTAAACCAAAAGTCCAACTCGGCCCCACTGATTCTTTCTATCCAGCGCCACCGAGTTCATATGTCATAGCCACTGCCCAAAACCCTAGGAAAATCGGTCCCACCGATAGGGATCTCGGTCTCACCGAGATGGGATTGTAATCTCTCTGTATGGATCTATTAACAAAATCGGTCTCACCGAGTTTGCGCAATCGGTCCTACCGAGATTGCAATGTAAACTCTCTGTTTCTCTTTCGTAACATTTCGGTCTCACCGAAATGAGCGAATCAGTCCCACCGAGTTTACCTGACCAACTCTCTGGTTAGCTTATTACCAAAATCGGTCTCATCGAGTTTGTGTAATCGGTCACATCGAGATTACGTTATGCCCTAACCCTAACCATATCGGTCCTACTGAGTTGCATGTCGGTCCCACCGAAAATCCTAACGGTCACTAGATTTGTTGAATCGGTCCGACCGAGTTTATCAATTCGGTCCCACCGATATTGGCAAGTTGTGTGTAACGGTTAGATTTTGTGTGGAGGCTATATATACCCCTCCACCTCCTCTTCATTTGTGGAGAGAGCCATCGGAACGAACCTACACTTCCAAGCTATATTTTCTGAGAGAGAACCACCTACACTTGTGTTGAGGCCAAGATATTCCATTCCTACCATATGAATCTTGATCTCTAGCCTTCCCCAAGTTCTTTCCACTCAAATCTTCTTTCCACCAAATCCAAATCCTGTGAGAGAGAGTTGAGTGTTGGGGAGACTATCATTTGAAGCACAAGAGCGAGGAGTTCATCATCAACACACCATTTGTTACTTCTTGGAGAGTGGTGTCTCCTAGATTGGCTAGGTGTCACTTGGGAGCCTCCGACAAGATTGTGGAGTTGAACCAAGGAGTTTGTAAGGGCAAGGAGATCATCTACTTCATGAAGATCTACCGCAAGTGAGGCAAGTCCTTCGTGGGTGACGTCCATGGTGGGATAGACAAGGTTGCTTCTTCGTGGACCCTTCGTGGGTGGAGCCCTCCATGGACTCGCGCAGCCATTACCCTTCGTGGGTTGAAGTCTCCATCAACGTGGATGTACGATAGCACCACCTATCGGAACCATGACAAAAACATCTGTGTCTCCAATTGCGTTTGCACACTCCAATCCAATCCCTTTACTTTCTTGCAAGTTGCTTGCTTTACTTTCCGCTGCTCATATACTCTTTGCATGCTTGCTTGATAAGTATTGTGATTGTTAAAATTGTGCCAAAACTCCACTTCAACTTAAAGAAATTAAAAACTACAACTTTTGGTACTTCGTGTCTAATCACCCCCCCCCCTCTAGACACCTCTTCTCGATCCTTTCAATTTGTATCAGAGTAGTTTCCATTGCTTTGGTTTAAACACCATTAGAGGAAGATTGATGAGTCTACTTTGGGGAGTCATAGACATAGAGTGCCTATACTTGATGGAGAGTATTTTCATGAGTGGAAAAATGAGATGCTTGTGACTTTTAATGAATACCATTTGAACAAGTACATTGCTAGCCCTTGTGCACCTCATGTTGATCCTATGCATCCAACCCTTGATGAGTCAATTGACATGATTCGCAATCTTAGAACTGTTGAACTTATCACTAGAGGCTTGCCTTGAAACTTGATGGGATGTTTGCCTACTCTTAAGTGTGCCTACACTATATGCAAATTTCTTGAGGAACGTTTTCCAAATTATTCCTTGAAAAATCTAGATGAAATTCTCCATAAGTCTATTGCCTTGATAAGATGAATTCCAATGATCCTATGTTTGGTGATTGTCTATTTGAGCTTACAAACCTTATGCGTGCCAAAGGAGATGTTGGAATTATTAGTGATATTATTTCCGAAGCTATTAAAATTCATAAAAAAGATCATTGCCAAACTCACTCTAATGAATCACCCTCTCTAGGATTCGATCCACCACATGACGATGTTGAACATGGATACTATGATGAGGATGATGATAGTGACTTTGATCTTGATGATGCAATGAGACACTTCGGTCTTATGGCAAATCTTCAGGGATATATGGCAGGAGGAAAGGAATGGGTTCTTGATAGTGGATGTACCGATCACATGACCGGAGATAAAGACATGTCTCGTGAGCTTGCTGAAAACGATGGTCCTCGAAAGTATGTCACTTTCGTTGACAACTCAAAGGGTAAGGTGGTTGGCCTCGGTAAGGTGGCCATATCACATGATAGCTCCATACAAAATGGCATGCTCGTTGAATCTCTTGGCTACAACTTACTTTCAGTATCTAGACTTGCTGATTTCGGTTTCAATGTCCTATTTACTGAAGTAGATTGCCAAGTGTTTCATAGAGATAATCATAAAATGGTATTTACCGGTATACGCAGAGGTGATCTTTGCATTGTTGATTTCACTAAAAAGGCTCAACCTAGAACTTGCTTAATTGCTAAATCCTCTAAAGGTTGGTTATGGCATAGAAGATTAGGTCATGTTGGCATGCAAAACCTTGACAAGCTTATTAAAGGAAATAATATCATTGGCGTTAATGATGTCATATTTGATAAGGATAGACTTTGCAGCGCTTGTCAGGCAGGTAAACAGGTTGGAGGAAGGCATCCCGTGAAGAACATCATGACCACAAGGAGGCCACTCGAGCTACTTCACATGGATCTTTTTGGTCCCAACGCCTACAAAAGTCTTGGTGGAAATTCTTTTGGTCTAGTTATAGTTAATGTTTTTCAAGATTTATGTGGCTGTTATTTCTCTATGATCAATCACAGGTCCAAAAGATCTTCAAAAACTTCGCTAGGAAGGCCCAGAATTAGTTTGATGTGAAATCAAGAAGATTCGCAGCGACAACGGAACGGAGTTCAAGAACACAAATGTGGACACCTTTCTTGACGAAGAAGGGATTTCACATGAGTTCTCGGCTACGTACACACCTCAACAAAATGGAGTTGTTGAGAGGAAGAACCGGACGCTCATCAAAATGGCAAGAACGATGCTTGATGAGTACAAGACGCCAAAGCACTTTTGGGAGGAAGCGGTTGAGACAGCTTGTCATGCAACAAATCACCTGTATCTTCACAAGCTACTCGGCAAGACGGCATACGGGCTCCTCATGGGTAACAAACCCCAAGTTGGATACTTTCGAGTATTCGGCTCAAAGTGCTACATTCTAGATAAGCATCGTCATTCTAAATATGCTCCTAAGTCTCATGAAGGTTTCCTACTTGGTTATGGCTCAAACTCTCACACTTACCGTGTCTACAATAATTTCACCCGAAAGTTTGAAGAGACGGTAGATGTGAGGTTTGATGAATCTAATGGCTCACAAGTAGAGCAATTGCCAATTGATGTAGGAGACAAAGACCCCTCGAAAGCAATCCAAGACTTCTCTATTGGCAAGATTCGTCCAACGGAGGTGAAGGAGAGTACCTCATCCGTCCAAGTGGAAGCTTCTACCTCACGACAAGGTGAACCAACAGTTGATACGGAAGCATCCACAAGTGGGACACACCAAGATGAAGAAAACAAGGAAGTGCACCAAGATGAACGTCAACAACCTCCTTCTCCACCATGACAAGAGAACGACAGCGCCAACAATGAAGAAGGCCAGGAAGAAGAACAAGATGAAGAAGATGTTCAACCAAGACCCAAGCAAAAGCTTTCACGAGTTCGAGCAAGAATTGCTAAAGACCATCCCGTCGAGCAAATCTAGAATGATATCCAAACCGGGAGAATCACTCGCTCTAAAACTCGTTTAGCTAACTTTTGTGAACACTATTCATTCATCTCTAGCATTGAACCTATGAAGGTTGAAGAAGCTTTGGAAGATCCGGATTGGATAAATGCCATGCATGAAGAGTTACAAAACTTTGAGAGAAATCAAGTTTGGACATTAGTCGAGAAGCCCGACAACAACCACAACATCATCGGTACCAAATGGGTGTTTCGCAACAAGCAAGATGAAGATGGACAAGTAGTTCGCAACAAAGCACATCTCATTGCCCAAGGCTACACACAAGTCGAAGGTATGGACTATGGTTAGACTTATGCTCCTGTTGCTAGACTTGAGTCCATTCGCATCTTACTTGCCTATGCTAATCACCATGATATTACCTAGTACCAAATGGACATTAAAAGTGCTTTTCGAAATGGTGAAATAGAGGAGGAAGTTTATGTTAAGCAACCTCCCGGCTTTGTTAATCTTAAGAAACCTGATCATGTTTACAAACTTCACAAAGCTCTTTATGGTCTTAAACAAGCTCCTAGAGCTTGATATAAATACTTGACCAAGTTGCTTACTGAAAAAGGCATTGAAATTGGAAAAATAGATTCTACTCTTTTTACTAAAAGGGTTAATGGAGAACTATTTGTGTGCCAAATTTATGTCGATGATATTATATTTGGATCAACTAACCTTCATTTTAGTGAAAAGTTTGGAAAGTAAATGTCGGAGAAGTTTGAGATGTCTATGATGAGTGAACTCGAATTCTTTCTTGGTTTGCAAATCAAGCAAACTAAGGAAGGTACCTTTGTCTCTCAAACGAATTACACCAAGGACTTATTCAAGAAGTTCAATATGCAAGAATGCAAAGGTATGACTACACCCATGCCTACTAGTGGACATCTTAATTTGATCAAAGATGGTGAACCGGTCAATCAAAAGGTTTATTGCTCTATGATTGGTTCATTATTATATCTATGTGCTTCACGTCCCGATATTATGCTAAGTGTCTGCATGTATGCACGATATCAAGCTGCTCCTAAAGAATGTCATCTGAAGGCCGTGGAAAGGATAGTGAGATACTTAATCCATACACCAAACTTTGTCATTTGGTATCCAAAGAGGGCCTCTTTCGATCTTGTTGGCTACTCCGACTCGGACTATGCCGGTGACAAGGTTGATAGAAAGTCCACTTCGGGTACTTGTCAATTTCTTGGTAGATATCTTGTATCTTGGTCTTCCAAGAAACAAAACTCGGTATCCTTATCCACCCACTACAAAAAAATACACTTCCGTCATGATACGTGTTTGTCACAGTAGGTCGCCTTTTTTGTCATGCATGTACATCCATGAAAAATTTATGACAGAATCAAGATAGTTATACCTGTGCTGTCGTAGAAGTGTTCCATGCCATTACCAAAATTATCATCACGGAAGTGTCCACTTCCATGACGATAAATTGCGCGTCACAGAAGTGCTTTCGTCAAGGGTGACCGACACGTGGCATCCACCGTAATGGAACGCCGTTAAGCTATTGGGTCAGGTTTTGGATCCAATAACCCGTGAACAACCCCGACCAATGGGGATTTTCCACGTGTAAAATCATCATTGGCTGGAGGAAATACGTGTCGGCTCATTGTTGGGACAGATGTCATCCACTGATTGGACGGAAGGCACCTATGATACATCGACACGTGGCACGGCCAAATAGAGGCCCATTCCTGTGAAAAGGCCGGCCCAGTAAAAATTAGCAGGCCAGCCCGTATAAGGCCTACTTGTGTCAGGTCCATTTAAGCCCACGGCCAATACGAGATGTGCCAATTCGGCCTGTCAACGGCCCGTTAAAGATTTGACACCATTGCAGCCCATCGTCAGTTCGAGCCCGTTAACAACCCGCTATATATTTGTGCTCAATATCGGCCCGATGAGATTTCGGCCTGTTAACGGCCCATTTAATGGATGGGCCAATTTTCAGGATGTACATCTTTCGGCCTTTTAGCGACCCATTTAAATGTTGGGCTTGTTTCCAGCCCGGTGTGTCTTTCAACCTATTGACGGCCCATAAATCTGATGGGCCATTTGTTGTCGGACCTGAGTTTCGGCCTTTTAGCAGCCCATTTAAGTGTTGGGCCAATTTTCTGGCCCGGTGTCACTTTCAGCCTGTTGACGGCCCATAAATTAGTTGGGCCATTTGTAGTCGGACCTGAGTTTTGGCCTTTTAGCGACCCATTTAAGTGTTGGGCCAATTCCCGGCCATGTGTGCCTTTCGGCCTGTTAATGGACCATAAATGAGTTGGGCCATTTGTAATCGGACCTTAGTTTTGGCCTTTTAACAGCCCATGCCCTTCATGGTCCAATACCAGCCCGGTTTCTCTTTCGGCCTGCTAAAGGCCCACAACACAGTTGGGCCATTTACAATACGACCTGACTTTCGTCCTCTTAGCGGCCCATGGTCTTCATGGGCCAGTACAAGCCCGATGTCTCTTTCGGCCTGCTAAAGGCCTACAGTATAGTTGGACCATATGTAGCCCAAACTTAGTAACGGCCTATTAACGGCCCGTGAAATAAACTGGGGCCACCTGTTGCCCGCTTTGATGTCAGCCTGTTAACGACCCGGGAGGTAAGAGGGCCGACCATTAACTTTCGGCCTAGTAACGGCCCATTAACTTAATGGGCCCACTAAAGTTCGTACATGTCTTTAGGCTAAATAAGATAACTTGAGCCCATTACGGCGAGCAATTATGCACAGGACCAAAACCAATCATGCAAAGGTACGGAATATAGGGAATAACGTTGCACATCCAGCATATATTACAAAAAATTACATCCATTGGGCAATCAAAGATTGATGCCAGTGTTTCTAATAAATGAGCATAACCTAACCATCTACAATGTCACAATCTGTAACCTCAGCACAGATGACGCCCATAAGCATGTGGGCAAGTTCTTTCTGCTTTGCTACACTGTATCTGAAAACATTGATCAGTTATTGTGTCGCACGACTCTGCACCTCTGATTCATCCACCATTTCCATCATTGCTTCATCCATTAATTGGTTCACAAACATACATTTATTCCGTTGCATTCGAGACAGAGGATACTGAACAGATTCAGATGGCGATTTTGGCAGGCTTGTATTATTGATAGTGGAGAGTGTCTCGACAACTGCATCATAACATAAATTAGGATGGGAATCAAACAGATTAATCATGAGTTATTGCCATATTACCTGGCCTAGATTTACTGGAAAGAAACAATGGGGTTGCCTTGCTGTTTTCAGAGTTTGTCTTCTTATCTTCAGCAACCTGCACAAAATTAACACACTAGCATTCCTATCATTGGCCAAGACAGATAATAGGAAAGCAACATTGACACAACGAACGTTTGGGCAACTAGCCTACACCAAATTAACACAATATGGCACAACTATCATTAGCCAGGTAAGGTAGTACGAAAGCAACATTGACACAATGAATGAATGGGCAACCAGAGAAGCACTACAATTCAGTATATTCAACCAGAGAAGCACCAATGATATGAGATAGTATATTCATGCAGCTCAGTATGCAAAACTACTAGGCAGTTTTCCTTACAAAAATCAACATTGGCGCCTTTAACATTTTGCTACAACTAATTTTAGATCAGATAAAGGTTAGATTCACGCCGATTAACAAAATACATGTTGATGTAAAAATATAGTGATATACAACAGGTACTTACATCGGCATTGTAGCACAGAGAATTCTGGCAAGATATTTTCCTCGAATACGATCCCAATGGAGGAAGTCTTCTATTGTTTAACATTATTTTCTAAAAGAGAGATGGGTAAGAAACATGTAGAAAATATGATCAGAATGCTATAAAACTTCATGATGCGAGGATACGCACACGCTTCTTAGAATGGAGTTGACATTCTTTTGCTGGACTGGAGCGGACTAGTTCTTTGGCCACTGGAATCTGCTTATTATCAGTGGGAGTTGGGTTTCTCTGTGCTGGAGCAGTATCTATGAAAAATGGAGTTGGTTTATTATCTCCTGACATTTGGATCTTTTGCAAAGACCTGGTTTGTAACCCTTCAGATTCTAACATAGTTGTCTTCCCCTTGCATGTCTTATATAGAAGAATGGTGATTCAGTTATAAAACATGCTACAGGAGAGATGGAATAGGTACTGAAGAATAGAAAGGCATGACATGTTGGCATGTATTCCCTCCACCCGGAAATAAATGGACGGGTCTAAGCGTATTTCAGTGATAGATACATCTAGTTTTATCCATTTCTGCGACATTTAATCCGGACGGAGGGAGTATGATGTAAGAGCTAGGGATACGACAGGACAACACAGTAAAAAAACACTGAAAAACCCACTGCAGAACCAAAGTATTCAAACCCACTGATATGAGATAGTACACTCATGCAGCTTAGGATGCAAAACTACCAGGCAGTTTTCCTTACAAAACTCAACATTGTGGCCTTTAATCATACATTTTTCTACAACTAAATTTAGATCAGATAAAGGTTGGATTCACGCCGATTAACAAAATACATGCTGATGTAAAAATATAGTGATATACAACAGGTACTTACATCTACATTTGAGCACAGAGAATTCCTGCAAGAATCTTTCCTCATAAACAATACCATTGCAGAAATTCTTCTATCTGTTAAGCTTATTTTCTAAAAGAGAGATGGGTAAGAAACATGTAGAAAATATGATCAGCATGCAATAAAATTTCATGATGCAAGGATACGCCCACGCTTCTTAGAATTGAGTCGACATATTTTTGTTGGACTGGAGCGGACTAGTTCTTTGGCCACTGGAATTTGCTTATTATCAGTAGGAGTTGGGTTTCTCTGTGCTGGAGCAGTATCTATGAAAACTGGAGTTGGTTATTATCTCCTGGCATTTGGATCTTTTGCAAAGGCCTTGTTTGTAACCCTTCAGATTCTAACATAGTCGTCTTCCCCTTGCATGCCTTGTATAGAAGAATGGTGCTTTAATTATAAAACATGCGACAACAGAGAGATGGAATAGGTACTGAAGAATAGACAGGCATGACATATTGACATGTATTCCCTCCATCCGGAAAAAGATGGATGGGTCTAGGCGTATTTCAGTTCTAGATACATCCTTTTTTATCCATTTCGGCAACATGTAATCCGGATGGAGGGAGTATGGTGTAAGAGCTAGGGATATGACAGGACAACACAGCAAAAAAAACTAGTTGAATGTAAAACTATATGCTAGCGGAATACGTACAAAAATAACTAAGGCAACATACACGTGTATGATTGGGAAAATAAGATGGCATTGCAACAGAGCACTAGAACATCACTTCAATGTAAAAAAACATGGTATGGCAGACAGATGAAGTACATACTGATGAATAACAATGCATAAGATATTCAGAAGCATGATGTCCAAATTAAGCAGATAGCATTGTGATAGAGTAGAATGATTGTACTTGAATTTGAAAACATGTTATCATGAATGGAATAGGTACTGAAAAACAGGAAGGCATGACATATTTACATGCATGATCAGCATGCTAAGCACATGTCATTGCAACAGAGTAGATACACTCCAGGACATTATATGCATGTTGTACCCATATCACAGGCCAAGTTAGAGCAAGGACCTTGTGGGGTGAAGAGGATTCATCATCTTTCTGCAAGTCTTCTGAAGAACTGCCTTTACATGTTCCATCATATTGGGTATCATTGACATCAAGTTTATTGGCCTTTACATTGCTCCGTGAGGTTCTTGTGGATATATCAGTGTGTGCAATTATATCTGACATGCATGGAAGACAACTAGTAGTTAGATTTCTGTAAATGAGTGCCTGTAGGAGACGATATAAATAGTAGGACTGGGGTTAACTAGCAGCAACAGGTCTCATAAACTAAAGGGAGAACACAGATGAAAGCTACAGAATATGTATTGTTTGTACTCGAGATTAACTAGATGGCACATAAAAGTATTAAAGAACAACATAGGTAATACTAGAAGTGGTATAATACTATAATCACCAGCCTGTGGGATAGCATTGGCTGATGGATGATAACTATGGAACAGCGTTACCTAAACAACAAGTATCTTAGCTGAACTATGGAACAGCGTGAACTCCTGAACAAGACCCGTAAGAGATCAGCATGAATATACAGTGAAATGTGATGATCTATTTTTTGTGCTTAGATGAATAACAAAGCCATAAATGTTGCACACAAGTAAGATGAGGGTACAACCTATCTGGCTGTCATCCATAGGAGTGAGCATCATGTGCTGACTTGTCGATGGCCCTGCAGTTGTTGTGGATGTCCATGTCGGGCACGCGCATTCGATGCAGGGAACTGTTGAGTGGGGACTGTAGCTCCCTTCTGGTGTATGCTTCCCTTGTTGGAGCAACTGCGGTGAGTCGGAAGATGGTGTGTCTGAAGATGCAGATAACACATAATGTTAAGAACGACATATCTCTTTGATCCAAACAAATACACTAAGAGATCAACAGCAAGGTACGAGAGTGGTCACACGTCTGTTGACTGAAGACTAAATTGGGGTCACACGATTTTATTTTATTTTCGTACTGTCCGATATACGCCGGATGGCTTGATGGTTGTCTTGTGCCTCCCGGCTGACACTGTTCGGTATATTCCCCGAAGAGCCAGCGACCAACGGTAGAGCAGCCTGCCTCCGCCGTCTGTGGCCCCGGCCAAAACCCCGCTACCCGCCCCACCGCACCGCCGTGGTTGCGCCGCCCCCGGGCCAATCCACAAATACTCCCCGTCATCCAGATCAGGCGGCGGCAGCACCTTCAACCCACGCAACTCTAAAAGATAGCCATCTAAGCACTGCTTCCGCGGTGAACTTGCGGCCCCGCACCATTATGTTAGACACCAGCCAACCAGCAGCCTAGGAGCTCCACCGCCTCGAGGGGTGCTGCTTCCCATTGGGAATCGATTGGCTCAGAATAAAAATTCAGACAACTGACGCCTAAATAAAGTGATTTCAGATGAGGGTGCGACCTATCTGGCGGCATGGTGAAGTAGGCAAGTCCAGCTGCCAAGTCGGTGAGGCCGGCGCGGCTGCAGTGGCGACCGGCGGCAGGGAAAGAGCGATGTCGCCACGGTCGACGGCTACGCGGAAGCAGCGCCAGGACTCTGGACGGATCCGAAGTTGGAGCCGCTCCGGCGCCGTGAACAACGGCGGGGGTGAATCGGCTCCGGTACGGTTCATGCGGCCATCATCGAGGCAGCACCGACAGCACGGAGTAAGAGGCACACGGCCAAGTGCACGATGGCAATTGGACAGCATCTCTGGCATTAGGGAGGAGGGCAGCTGTGAAATTGGTGCGGTGGGGGCGCCATGGAGGTGGGGCTGAGGTTTCGCGGCTCCGGAGAAGGGAGCTTCCCGGGGAGAAGGTTATTTGGCGCCCACGAGGTATGAATGGGGGCGGGCCGGGGGGGGGGAATTGGGAGGGGAGTGGAACCATGTCTTACGGACGCATTTGTCTGAAATGTGAGGGGGAGTTACAGTTCTACCCTTGCCTATAGGCTTCTCAGCTTGGGTCTGTGTACTGAGGGTCGGGGATAGTAGAGTAACTTTTCTTCTCCCCAAATAGTGGGCGGGAGCAATTTCGGGCGAGGAGGGCGTGTTTTGAACTATAGTGGGCGCGAGCGATTTCGGGCGAGGAGAGTGTGTTTTGAAATAGTAGGCGCGGGCTATTTCGGGCGAGGAGAGCGTGTTTTGCCGACCATGGTTTATGAATTACTCGGCACATGTCATTTCGGCCGAGGAGAAGGCGTGCTTGGATGAAGTTACGAACCTACCCTCGATGTACAACGGGCCAATAGATGCGTGTCCCACATAGGAAGGTAATTTCGCGTCTCCCATTTATTTGCTCGGGCGAATTCCACCGAGCAGAGAGGATGTTTAACGGTTCATTCAAATTTTGGGAGAACGAGCATCCACGTCTACCTTACCAAGTCAATTCGAATCAAATTTTGAAATATTAGCTTGCCACTTCTTTTTTAGATGGAGAGATGATGCTCGGGAGTAATGTGTTTTTACATGCTCGTTGCTAGCGATTTACTATATGACAAATAGTAGACCCACTAAAAAACGTGAATCAAACCCAATATGAAATATCTCGATTCAATGAACTAGCTCGTTCAGTAGGTCAAAATAGTGAACTAAATCCAAAATTGAACACCTCAATCGAGTAGCATGTTGTACAGTATTATAGTACTCCATGAACATGTTGAAAGTCAAATTAATGAACTTGTTTGATATACGCATATATCCGTTCATGTGTGGATTGCAGACAACATGTTCTCCAATTTAAATATTTGAATGCAAGTTTATATCGAAACATGGTTTATATCAGTCTTTGATGCATAAAACGCGACCTCCATGTTCTCTCTCTCACTCACTCTCTCACCGACAATCTTCAATTCTGTCGCACGCATCCGACACAAAAACCTTGTTGGTCCCTCTCCCTCCCTCCCTCTCTCTCTCTCTTTCTTTGTGTGTGTGTGGGGGGGGTCCTTCTAGTTTGCATTCATATATACACCATCTATAGGTCTCTCTCGCACACTATGTATGATACTCTAGGTAGTCCAAGCTAGATATCTTGGGTGCACTCATCGTACGCACACAAATCCTTGGCTCTTTTCCCATAACTCTCTCACGCACCACTATGTCGTCTCAGAGCTCTCCCCCCCCTCTCTCAAACTCTCCATCCACCTGGGTCACACATACACATGCATATCTCACTCGCACTCGATAGGCCCATCTAAAACTCTATCTCTCTCTATCGTTCTCTCTCCATCTCACATGCACACACACACAATCTCATGCCCAGCTAGCCAAGTATGATGGTCTCTCACTCAATTGTAGGCACACGTAGTCTCCCCTATATGTATATGACTAGCTAATTTTAGTCTCCATCACAAACATGTGCATGGTCTATCTCGATTTCTCTCGGGGCATCTTTCTATCGCGCATGCACTCCCTCGATCTCCCACCCATATAGTCCCCTCACAATCTCGAGGGGATCTCTCTATCACAAACACACCCTCTCTCCCTCCCCATGCATCCATGCCATACATGTGTCTCTCTCGACCTTTTTTCCTTGTTGGCCAGACCTCTATTGGACATGTGCTACAGGGGTGTCTCTCTCCGTTGCAAACAATCACACACTAGCTATCTTCGTGTATCTCCTCGCCTCGCTTTTCCATCTCGGAGATGCATGCGTGATATGTTCGCATAAGAAACGAAAAAACACACTCTCTCTCTAATTTATCGTTTGTTGTCACTTTCTCTTTCACACACATACTCTTTTTGCACACTTACTCATTCTCCTTCACACGCACTTGATCTGTCTCGACATGAGGCACTCACCTCCGTCCATAGCACATAGATTTATTGAAAAGTCAAACATCACAAAGTTTGACCATGTACATGGAGAAAAAGAATTACATCTAGTACGGCAAACATATACCATTAGATTCACCATGAGATGTAGTTTCGTATGATATATCTTTGGTATTTTAGATATAAATAACATTTGCGTAAACCTGATCAAAGTTTCCAAAGTTTGACTTCTAAAAAATTTACATGCACTGCATTATCGAGCAGATGGAATATCTCTTTCCCCCTCTCACTTATCTGACGCACCACTCAGCTTTATCGGGCTCCTCAATATCTCTCAAACTTTATTGGTCAGCTTGGTTCGTGACCTGACCCTCATGCCTTGATGGCCGATACTGCCTGGTGTGGACGTGAGATGTACAATATTTCTGCCTGGCCAAGCTTGTGTGATGTTGAAGCATTTGGTTCATGCCTGGGCCAGGCAAAGCATCAACGTCCCATCAATCAATCCATGCATCAATTATTTAATGCTAATATCCATCCATGTTGCTATTAGCCTCGTGGCCGCACGACCAGGCACGGCCAGGCGTTCGAAATCGGTCGCTTGGGCCAGGCTACTTGCAGTGTCTGGAGTTCAGCCAGGCTAATTAAAGTGCAAGGGAACCCAGCCCAGGCGGGCTTTCTTTTTCACAGGGTAGGAACCAAACAAGCGTGCATGAAATCTAGCCACAACCCCAGGCCACGCGAAAGATGCTCATGATGCAAGCCAAGCTGGCCTTATATCTCCATGGTTCACACATACACATGTCTCACTCGCGCTATACATATAGACCCATCCAACACTATCCGCCCTTGTTCTCTCTCCATGTGACACGCACCCCCCTCAGTACCTAATCCCTCACTCCATCATAGGCTCTGTTTGGATCCATGGGTTAGACTTAGTTTGGGTTAGTTTGGAGTCAACTAACCCAGAAAGATCCAAACAGGAGGGTTAGTTTAGGTTAGATGCATCTAACCCATCCAAAAAAACTAACCCATCCAAGAGGTGCTTATTTGGGTTAGTTCTTCTCGGGACCACTAATAAGCACTTTTTTCTCTCGCTCTCCCCGCAGCAGATCCCTCCCCACTTCCTCGAAGCTTCTCGTCCTCTCCCTCCCTCCCTCTCGCACCGCCCGTGAAGGTGCCTCGCCGTATCCGTGCTCCATCTAACCCTGCCATCCAAACACCTCTTTACTTAGAGTTAGTTCAGGGTTAGTTCAGGGTTAGAATCTAACTCTAACCTCTAACTGAGTTAGAGTATCCAAACAGGGTCATAGGCGCAAGCACTCCCCCCCCTCCTAAGTATGATTATCTCTTACTAGCCATCAGGAACACACGTATTGTCTCCTTCCATCCATACGTCTATCTCGATATCTCTCGGGGCATCTTCTATCGTGCACACACCTTGTCACTCGATCTCCCACCCATGTAGTCCCATCACGATCTCCATGGGATCTCTCTATGACAAACATACACTCTCTCCTTCCCATGTCTGCATTTTCTCCGTACGTCTCTCTCGACCTCTCTCCCTTGTTTGTCAGACCCCTCTTGGCCACGTGCTAGGGGTCTTCCTCTCTCGGTTCCAAACAACCACACACTATCTCCTCGCCTTGCCTCTGTTGTCGAAGATGCATGTGTGATATGTTTGCATAAGACACACACGCTTTTTCTCCACTTTTATCGTGTGTTGTCCATGTCTCTTTCACACACGCACACACACTTTTCTCTATCTCTCTCTCTCTCTCTCCCTCTCGTTAGGGACTCTGTCACGTCCATAAGCATATGGATGTTTTGAAAAGATAAACCTCAGAAAAGTTTACCCAGGTATATGTGGAGAAAAACATTTACATCTGGAACGATCATAAGATTCGTCACAACATGTACTTACTTCATACTATCATTTATCTTTGGTATTGCAGATATAAGTAATTTATTTATAAACTTGGTCAAAGTTTCAAAAGTTTGACTTAAAAAAATGTTGTAACTACATTATCGAACGGAGGGAGTAGCTCCTTCTGTCATTCTCTGCTATCTCTCACGGGCCTCCCCTCTCACTCGAACTCTCTATACCGATGGATTATACACTCACTGTGTCAGCGTATAGCTCCGTATATTGTTTAGTTAACCGGTCAACCAATCCACATGCTGCGTTGTCAGCTCGTGTTCTGTATCTTGGTGTGCTGGCCCATGTGGTAGTGGGTGAAAATAAGTAAACTAGATGCCCATCTGACACGCGGTGAAGGAAACAAAGTTGAAACCACTCGGGGTAGGACCCCGCACGCTAGTAAATTGAGGGTGCATTGAGGACAAACTTCTTGCGCGCGAAGGACGCACTTGCGCACAATTCACCACTACGCGGCGGCATGCACAGAAGGACGCACCCGCGCACACCCACACAACACACACTAGCACACGTGTACACCGGCGTCGCCGCCGGTTGAGATGGACGGCGAGGCAGCCAACAAGCGGAGGCCGCTCGAGCCAAAATCGCATCCGGCGAGCCTGGACTTCATCAGCAGCCTCCCCAACGACATGCTGCTAGTCATCATCGGCCTCCTCCCCACCAAATCTGCCGTGCGGACCTCCCTGCTCTCCCGGCAGTGGCGCCCCCTCTGGCGCTGCGTCCCCCTCAACCTCACCGTCGACAGCTGCCTCTGCGACGAGGATTGCAAACGCATGGCCGCAGTCTCCAAGATCCTTTCATCGCACCCTGGGCCAGCTAGACGCCTTGACATCCGCATGTTCAATACCAACTGCAAGGTCCAACCCAAGTTCGACGAGTGGTTCTTATCCCCCGCCCTAGATCAGCTCGAGGAGCTCAGCTTTGAAGATGGACGATGTCGCTCTCTGCCACCGTCCGCGCTCTGCCTCACGCCAACGCTGCGCCGCGCTAGCTTCAGCTCCTGCTATCTTCCCCAAATTAATGCCACGCCCACCCTTCTTCTCCCTCAACTCAAGCAGCTCGACCTCCTCGATGTTGTCATCTCGAAGAAGGCTATGGAGCACCTGCTCCGCAGCTGTACTGCGCTCGAGTACCTTCGTCTTGAGCAGATCCACGGGTTCATTAGCCTCCACATCGCCTCGACGAATCTCCGATGGATTTATGTGTCTTGCTGGCCCCGCAACAAGGCATCAATTGGGAAGAGATCACTCCAGCTGTTCGACATTATGGTCATCGAGAATGCGCCTTTCCTTGAGAAATTGCTTGTATCGGATCTAGAAGGACCAACAAAAATCAGGGTCATTGACGCGCCAAAATTGACATCGTTGGTGTACTCGTCTGCCAAATTCTCTGAACTCTATATTGGATCCGTAATCGTTCAGGTACAACACTCATCTTCTTCTCCGTCTTTTTGGAATTCACATTTTTAAATTTCTTCTTGATGTATTTACGACCATCTTCCAGAAAATGATTCCCACAAGCTTGACCCAGTCCATGCGCACAGTGAAGATCTTAGCACTAAAATCTATCGGCTCCAGTCTGGATCAAGTTATTGGATTCCTTACATGCTTTCCATGCACAGAGAAGCTACTCATCGAGGTGAAACTTCTTTCCTATTAGTAAATAGTAATCACAACGTAGCTCAATTTTTTCGTAATTCTCCCAAATTACGATGACAAGTGTAGTGTTCAAAACTACATCTACGCACTACACCGAAAGAAATGTTTTTAGTATTTTTTCTCACGTGATCACCTGCATCACTTTTATGCTGTACTACTATAGTAGCCTAGGCTAGTCATAGTGGAAAGTAACTCTATGGTTACCCTAAGGGCAAGTACTACCTCCGTCCTGGTTTACTCTTCCAATTTTGTAGTATCAAAATTTGACCATAGATTTAACTGACAAAATGTTAATGCATGTCACTAAGAACTATATCGTTGGATTCGTATTTGAACATAATTTCAAAATGGTGTAATTTTTAGTGACATGCATTGGCATTTTCTTAGGTAAATCTATGGTCAAAATTTTATACTAAATACGAGGTAGTATTCCCTCCGTCCCAAAATTCTTGTCTTACATTTGATCATACGGATGTATCTAACACTAAAATGTAACTAGATACATCCATATTTAGAAAAATTTAAGACAAGAATTTTTGGACGGAGGGAGTACAAAAGTGGGCTATGTAGGCCAAAACACGTGCCAAATTCACTTCTGATGCATTTGGCATCGATGCCCCTCCATTGCTCACCTGGTGCCCCAATCTGGATCACCTACTTTGCTCCGGTGCCAAATTAAGGGGATGTTTGGTTCCCAGCCACAGTTTGCCAAGCCAAAATTTGGCAGCCACAGTTTGCCAAGCATGTGTTTGGTTTTTGCCACACTTTGGCTTGCCACACTTTATAGCCCCCATGGCCCACCTGTCAAAGAGACAATTTTTTGCCAACTTTTGCCAAAGTTTGGCGTCCAATTTCTTAGCCACACTTGTGTGGCTTACCATACTTGTGTGGCTAGCCACACTTTGGCTTGGCCACACTAGTCTCCAACCAAACAGACCCTCTCATGCAATGAAAAAACACTGCGTGGGAGAGAGAGAGAGGATCGAGGCAATAAAAAACACTTGTTTGGGAGAGTGAGAGGCTGGTGTAGTTGGTTTGATTGATTGGTTTATCCATGTGGGTCTGTGTGCACAGCGGTGCCATCTCTCTCAGATCGCGAGAGCGGTGCCAAAATCTTTTGATTTGACATCGATGCGTATTATGTGGCATACTTTTGCGAAATATGGCATCGGCCACATAGTGGAAGGTAACAAATGACCAAGCTCTTCACGTGCTCCTAGTTAAATAAGAGGAAACAGAAAGAGAGAGAGAGACGGAGGGAGTGAAAAAATATCACTAGCCAGCCAACCCTATTGTATGAGCGAAGGATATTGGTACCTCTTAATGACACGGCAATCTTATGCAGCCAGCTGCTCTAATATGTTCTCTTCTTTTGTAGATAAAAAAAGACCCGAAAGTGAAAAATGTGTTGCACTATAACAATCTCATCGAATGCCTTGATCTCCATCTTACAGAAATTGATTTGATCGACTACCGAGGCAGCTCTGAGATTAAATTGGCCAGGTTCTTTGTTCTGGAGGCAAGTGTGCTCAAGGTAATGAGGTTTGGCGTTCTCTGGCGCAACAATGAATGGCGTGCTGATCACCGCAAGCGTGTAAGCCTAAATGACAAAGTCCCCGCAGAAGCTGAATTTGTTTTTGAAACATCAAGTGGCCAGATACTCGAAAACTTATTTGCCCATTAGTCACTTGTCAGGGCGGTGGATTTTAGTTTGTACGATAACGCTGCATCCACCTAAAGTAACAAAAGTTCTTACATAAACTTCCTAGTAATTCCCTCTTCCTAGGTGCAGCATTACTCCTAAAATTTGTAATATCAGTTTGAAACTTGTAATATTGCCGTGTCCTACTCCTGCGTTTTCAAAATCCTGCGAATCAAAAAGGTCCTGAGTTGGTGATGATGTTGTGCCTCCCATCTTTCACCAATAGCCGTCAGATGTAGATCTGACGCATATAAACCAAGCTTCTCCATTTTTGCAAAAAGATGCCCGCACTTGTTCCCTATTGACAAAAAACTCCTTGTCTCTCACAATCAGCCTTATCTCCTCGCCACCACATCTAGAAGGTCGTGGGAAAATCTGGCGCGATGGCCGCTGCCGGAGCCGTCCACCCCCAATCTTGGTGTTCCGTGCAATGCGCGGGCATCTACGCATGGGAAATTATGCCGAACACGGCTACTTGTAAGCAGGCTAGCTCTACAGCCATGATGATAGTGACTGCATATGGTGAGGCTGAATATGGTATGCCGAACACGACGCCTATACTCAGGTGTCATCTCCAGCGCGGGGTCTTGTCACTTCACTGCGAGGAGCAGGACGTAATAATTTGATCAACAAGTAGTACAGTGCTAGTACTCCTAGGAGTACTACATTGGTAGTACTACTACTAGTACTAGTAGCACCACCGTCTGGATTTAGGAGTACTACCACGTCCATCTAGATTTTAGTATTTGACTAGCGATATCTAGTAATGCATGTCACAAAAAATGTACTACTCCCTCTGTAAATAAATACATGGTGTTTTATTCCTATCGGCGAGAGAACTTAATGTTTTTTTGCTAACTAGAGTCTTAAAAGGATTACATGCAATGAACTAAACACTTCATGTCATGTTTGGTAGTCTCAAGTCATTGAAAGCATGCACGGCCCACATCTCTCATTGGTAGATATGTCACGAAATAAGAAACAAGGAGGGAGTTAATGCACCGTGCCTAAGTGTTTTGGGATTATTTGGTTTTTGTAATGTGACTTACACAACATTTTTTTACATGCATTAACATTTTATTAGTTAAATCAAAGATCAAAACTTGGCGCAAAATGCAAAGGGGACCAATAAACCAGTAAACATCAAACTTCTCTCGTTTGGCCCCAACTAGAGGTCCGGTGAGATGACTATACTGCACCGGCACGAAGGGGGGCGTAGCTTCATTGACTCACGGCAACTGCCTTTGGGTGAATGACACATGGGCCCAGGGGTGGCTGGCCCACCTATCATACAGCCAAAGGCAGGTGCAGTAGAGGACCGAGGAGTAGTACGAAATCCTACGCACCTACGCACGCTAACCAAGGGCAAGAATGATCACTCGAATCGCAAGATCAGTTGACTACTACCTCCGTCCTGGTTTATTAGTCTCCTTTGTAGTTTGTGCTAAATTTTGACCAAAGATTTAACTAACAAAATGTTGATGCATGTCAACCGTATTTGAACATAGTTTTCAGTGATATATTTCTTAGTAACATGCGTAAACATTTTGTTAGTTAAATCTGTGGTCAAAATTTGACACGGATTACAATGGGTACCAATAAACGAGGACGGAGGTAGTAGAAGCTAAGCTAGACCCATGGAGGCGATGAGCACGAGCATCAGCCAGCTGTGCCAGATGGTCCACGACGCCGGCCTGTGGCCTGGCAACGAGGAACGTCTCCAGGTAGTATTGCTTGAGGCTGCCAGGGCGAGGGGCCGCTTGGACGACAGCTTCGTCTCCTTGTTCAACGAGGTCCTCGTCGGTTTCCTCGACAAGTTCACCGTTGTCAAGAAGCTCGCGGGCGACTTTGACGTAAGCCTCCAGCCGACACGCCCAGGCTCTGCGATGCCCGCCACCCTCAACGGCCACTTTGGTGACAACCTCTTCGACGCACTGGTGGCCCTGCGACTGCCCGCCGTCGTGCCGGAGAATGTCCACCTCGAGGTCGCGCTAGCCGCACAGCGCCTGGCGCAGCAAGACACCATCGACATAATCACCCACTCTACACGCATGCAAGAGGAGGACGATAGGACGCTGGCCTTCTTGGACCGCAGGGCAACCTTGGACGGCACTGTTCAGAAGCATGTTGAGCTCGCCGCCAACGCCACTGCTCCTCACACGTCGGTTGGTGACCCAGTGCACTAGGGCGTGAGGATGTCGTTAATGGATCCGTATGTATATTTATCTTTCCGTCAAATCCATGTATTAGTATATGATACTACAGTAATTATCTTACCTTTCGCATCAACTTCATAATTTTCGAACGTACTCCATGCATGAACGGCGCCAGAACCAAACATCTCATTACTCTAGGCAAAATCGTCATTTTCTATCTATCGATCGCGCCATGGAGCAGAACCAAATTTTACAAGTTATGAGTTCAAAAGGAAAAGCCTGACGTGTTCGTGTCGCACCCCCACACGGTTGGTCTGGCACGCCGCTCAAGCGGGAATGCGTGCGGTGTTGCATTTTCACTTACAAGTGGGACCGTAGTTGAGCAAACCGACTATCGGCAAACCCCCACCCCGCCCACCGCGCGATGGCTAAGAAAACAGGAGGGAGAAGAGATGGTTGTAGCATGGACTTCAAGAAAATTGGTGTTGGATGGGACTCATGTGGGTGGCGTGTGTCGTACTACTAGACGTGAATGCTAGTTATGGCCCATGCCACCCCACTATATCGAGCCTATATCAAGGTACGTAGAACAAATTTCCTGCAGTCCGTGCTCAGCACTCCTCTATCTCTCTTCTCAGCCAGCCAGCGGACGCACGAAGCCCATCGTCTGTTTGCTCACATGCGGTCCCACATGTCAGTGAAAACGCAAGCGGACCCACTGAACCTGCACATCTTTCACCTCGACGTGCTGGTGATGAAAAACAAATGCAAGAAAGATCTTCGGTGGCCCCCTTTTGGAGTTACTCAAGAGTAGTAAGATTCTATTTACAGTTTAACCCAAGATGCACATCTAGTGGCTTCAACTACCACTCTATTTTCTTTCTTGACACGACCTGTGTCACAGCCCTAGAATAATGTTTGTAATTAGTGGCATTGCATCCATGCATCATGTCTAAATTCTGAAAGTTGAACTGAGGAAATTTGAAAGCCTCAAAAATTCAATTAAAAGAAGGGTAAATAACCCTGGAAAATGCATCCAATGTTTCCAGAATGCACTTCAATGATGTTTGATATTTTTACAAGGGTTCTGACCCAAACCAAAAATATGGAACATTCTTGAGGAATTATTTTGGCCATTTGGATTTAAATCAATAAGTATTTGAGTTGGATTTAATTCTCCTATAAAAGAATTATAAGTCCAACAATTCTGAAAATTTGTGAGTGACTTTGAATACTTTGTATCAAGCCACATAAATCTTTTCAGAAGCTACTAAAATGATTTGATTTTTAAATCGAATCAAAACAAACTGCAGGAAATAGAAAACAAAAAGAAATAGGAAAAATCAGAAAGGAGAAGGGAGAAGCTACCTGGGCCTTACCTGGCGGCCCAGCAATCGGCCCAGCCCACTGGCTCTGCCAGTCATCCCCTTCCTCTCGCCAGTGTGCACTGTGCATGGCGCATGCAGAGGAGGCGAGGGCCACCTCCTGCTTCGTGCTGGAGGCTTGTCTTCCTTCCTGACCCCACTTCTGGAGATGCCCAGAACCCCCTGGACCCCTTGCTCTCTCCCTCTCCCTCGTTCCCCTCCTCTATCTTGTTCTCTCACGCACACCCGAACGTGTCGTCGCCACTACTTGCTGTTGCTGCGTCCACCGGCCACCCCTTGCGCTAAAAGCCATCCTAGAAGCTCCGCCTCACCGCGCTTCTTCGCCTCATCGACTGAAGGGACCCCGGGAGGTCGACAGCATCGTCAGGATCGCCATCTTCGCCGCCTACTGCCGCACCTCACCATCGTCGATTCACGGGCTCCAGTGTGTCCCCGAGCCAACCGCCCAACCCAACTGACCCGCGGTGAGCCCCTGAGCGTCTCCCCTCTCCCCTTTTGCTCGCTTTCGTGCCGTAGTGTCGTTCCTCGCCGTGACCGAAGCCGCCCTCCGCCGTGGCCATTGTTCCTACAGCGACCGTGCTTCTCCGCTCAGATCCGCGCACCCCGTACGCTCCTGGAGCAACCAGGAGGCCAACGCCACCCCTAGCCGGCTTCCTTGCAAGCTGCGGCCCCGCAGCCGCACACCTCTGAGCTTCGGCCGCCGCCCGGCTCGTCGCCTCCGCCATTACAGGCCGCCCCTGCGCACCACACGGCCACCACCGCTTGCGCCACACCGCCAGCTCTCCGTAGCCGCAAACCGCGCACGAAATGGTGCTCTACAGCACCGTCCTGAGCAATGTCGGTGAGCCACCGCCACGGGATTTGGCCGTCGACGGCTAACCGCATTTTTGGATGACGTGGCACTTAGTTAGGAGCTAATCACCCAGTTAACTAATCCAGTGCCACTGACAGTGGGCCCAGCCCGGCTAAATATCTTGTTAGATTTTTAACTAATCGTAATTAGTCACTATGACACTGACATGCGGGTCCCACGGCCAGATTTGACCACTGTTGACTTGATGACATCACCCTGACGCAACGCTGATGCAATAAATCATTTACTGGATTTATTCTTATTCAGGAAATTCCAGAAAATGCTTCAAACTTCAACAATTCATAGAAAATTATCTACAACTCCAAATGAAATAAATTATATATGACAAATGATCAGAAAAATCCAATCTATCCATTTGTACCATTTTCATGTGTGTTAGAACAACTTATGGCTGCTGTTTAGGACAAATCATATAAAGGGCATTTAAACCTTCACATATGGAGTTTGAATTTGAACCTTGGGTTCAAACCAACTTCATTTAACCTTGGTGCTAGTTGCATTAGCCCAATCAACAACATATTTCCATGTCATGATCATGCATCATATTGTGCATTGCATTGATTGTGTTCTTCCTTGTTTGCCAGTAATTGTCCCCTCTCGATAGACGTGGTTCCGACGCTGTGATCGTTGACACCGATGAAGAACTATACTATCTTCAGAAGTGCCAGGCAAGCAAAAACCCCTTGTTCATTCCGATACAATCCCACTCTCTCGCTCCTGCTCTATTTTACTGCATTAGGACAACAACGATATAACTGTTATTTGCTGCGGTAGTTGAACCCCTTTATCCTCTGCATGACCTGTCATTGCCACAGTAAATAGATGAAACCCACTAGCATGAGTAGGAGTTGTTTGAGCCCTGATGTGCCTACTCATTCATGTTTGTTTGTCATGCCTGTTATTGCTTAGAGTTGCGTCAGGTCTGATTCATCGGGAATGAATTGGAATGTGGTGTACATGTCCTACTGTTGAGAGCTAAGTGTGTGAACACGATTTGGTAAAGGTAGCGGTGAGAGGCCATGTAGGAGTACATGGTGGGTTGTCTCATTGCAGCCGTCCTCGGGAACTGAGTTCTGTGTTTGTGATCCATGAACAGCTACTACCACACATTGGGATCCTTAATTGACTCTCTCGACTTATTAATCAACTCGATCCCTGTCCAGGAGTTGCAACTAGTTTCTAGTGTTTGTAGGTAGCGTTAGTAGTCTACCAAGTGGCACCCGGTACAGGTGGGCTTGGGACAAACTAGGCACAGTGGCCTGGTGTACCAAGTGGCACCCGGATGGTGGGCTTGGGAACCCTGCTCACATCGTTTGGGACCGTGAGCGACACCCCGGCCGGATCTCCTTGCGGATGGAACCCGAATAGGCGATAAACCTGGACGAGAGACTTGTGTGGTTAGTCAGGTCGTGGCCGACTCCCTCGCCAGGCTTCCGCTTGAAGGTTGCCGAGATACACGAGGTGTACATGGCGGTAAGTGGCGAGAGCGTGTGTGAAGAAGTACACCCCTGCAGGGTTAATATGATCTATTCGAATAGCCGTGTCCGCGGTAAAGGACTTCTGGGTTGCCTGTGCAGTTCATAGACAAGTGAAAGTGGATACTCTAAAATATGCAAGATAAGCCTGAGTGCTATGGATCGCGTTCTCGTAGGGAGACGGGAGAGGATCCATAGTGGTGTATTGATATGGTGAATATGTGGACTCGTGTGCGCCACCTCAAAGAGTTACATTGCAGTCATAGTTCAGGATAGCCACCGAGTCAAAGCTGGCTTGCTGCAGATAAACTCCACCACCCCTTTATTGATACTGATGCATATGTAGATAGTTCTGATGTAAGTCTTGCTGGGTATGTTTGTACTCACGTTTTCCTATTTTATGTTTTTGCAGAGAGACTTCAGTCTCACTAGTAGTACCGCTTGGACTTCGACGTTTAGCTTGTTACCTCAGCTACGATCTTGTGCCCTCGGCAGGATCTAATAGTCAGGCTTCCCAGCCCTTTTTCATTTGTAGTTGTCTGTACTCAGACATGTTAAGCTTCCGCATGTGCTTTGACTTGTATGCTCTGATTGTTGGGTCATGAGACCCATATTTGTAATATCTCGCTCCTCGGAGCCTATTGAATAAATACTTGAGTTGTAGAGTCATGTTGTGATGCCATGTTGTATTTGCACATATCGAGCATATTGTGTGTATGTTATTGAAATGCTTGGTATGTGTGGGATCTGACTATCTAGTTGTTTATCCTTAGTAGCCTCTCTTACCGGGAAATGTCTCCTAGTGCTTCCACTGAGCCATGGTAGCTTGCTACTGCTCCGGAACACTTAGGCTGGCCGGCATGTGTCCTTCTTCGTTCCTGTGTCTGTCCCTTCAGGGAAATGTCACGTGATGAATACCGGAGTCTTGTTAGCCCGCTATAGCCCGGTTCACCGGAGTCCTGCTAGCCCAGTGCTACAACCTGGATTCACTCGCTGATGACCGACACATTCGATGCTGGGTCATGGATGCCTGTCCCTGTAAGTTTGTGCCACTTTGGGTTTACGACTAGCCATGTCAGCCCGGGCTCCTTATCATATGGATGCTAGCGACACTATCATATACGTGTGCCAAAAGGCGCAAACGGTCCCGGGCAAAGGTAAAGCGACACCCGTGGGGATATCGTGCGTGAGGCCGCAAAGTGATATGAGGTGTTACATGCTAGATCGATGTGGCATTGAGTCGGGGTCCTGATAGCTTTGGTATTAGAGCTTGACTGCCTGTAGGATTACCAAGCCAAATTGGTCGACGTTGAGTCTAGAAAATCTTTAGTTATATAAGGGAATAGATTGTGGGATGGAACGTAAGGCTCTTTTTACTCCTTTACCTCATGCCCTTCTGATCTGAGTCATCTTACCTTCCTACGGGGTTAAGGAACTAGGCTTTCTCTTCTTTCTATCAGGATCACGTGTTACTAATCTGTAGACTTATAGGATTGGCGGTTTTAAGTCTCAGTTCAATTCCTACTATCTCCGTGTGTTGACAATTGATGTCGGAACCTTGATATTGTGATGCTAAGTGGTTATGCCACTATTTTACACGATGTCTCAAATCTTTTTTGAGCATTTACGGTCGTTATGCTGTCCGAGTCATCCCGGGTTTCTAAACAATCTGATGCATTTGCAAAATCCTTTCCCTCTGGTTTCGATATTCCTTTAGGCCAGGTTAATCACACCAATTTTTGAGTTGAGGTATTCTATTGCCTCGACATATATGTTGGAATTATTATTATGACCTTAGGTGTCTTAGGAGATCATCTAGTAATCTAGCCATGTTTTGTGTTCCCAGTGTGATGATTCTTGCCATTATTCTCGAAAGCATCCCGTGATGCCACTTAGTAGTAGGTATTCAATTCCTGGGTTATTGAACCCGAGATTCACCCTACTTGCCTCATGTTCATAGTGTTTGCTAGTTCCTTTAGGATGTTAGCAACCTTTGCATTAGTCCTCGAGGTTCGTGGTATATCCTTCTTCCAAATACCATGAACTGCTCATGGCAGAAGTTCCTCGTTGAACCGAAAGATCACAACCAGAGTGCTCTCGATGAGTTCTCCATTCTATATCGTGACTCTGCCAGCTCAACCTTTTGCATGGGTTATCCGGAAGAAATATGTTGGACTCGTTCGACATGCTAATCTATGCATCCACAACTCAGAAAATCATATGTTCTTTTGAGTTGTCCCTCTTTAGTTGTCTTCTGACCCTCGTCTATCAATTGATAGTCAAGAGTATGCGTGCATTCGTTCATCGATGCCTATTACTCTTGTGGTCTGTCAAGCCATTCTAATCTGGAATGACTAGGAGAAACAAACTCTAGTACCTCATCCATATCCAGGATTGGGTCAAAATAGTTGTGCTCCGCAGATCAAAATGCCAACTCAGCTTTTGATTATGTTCTACCCTAAAGTATTACCGTCTTTATGTCAGGATTTTCATGAGAATTGCACCGGCTCTTGTGAATTCTTGACGTAGTGATACTTCTCGCCATCATTACTCATTCCTCGGTTCCGTGTTGTCGCAACCGGAATGCCGACAAGTGAATCGTGATGTTTGAAATCTATACGCCTAGCAACTCCATTGCTTGGTAGTTAAATGGACAACAACCTCATTCTTAGCGTGCTGATTATTGAATCATCATTCTAAGATAGATTGTGCTACCTAGTCCTTATTTCTGGTGCACTCCTCGATCAATGAGTTAGGATTGTGCTAGTCCCTCGCTCTTGTGATCATATCGTCTTGCCCTGAAAAGCAAGGTTGTTCTCGAGCTTAGTAACATATCGGTGGTTTGTGATTTTCCGAATATCTTCTCGGAAGTATTACCAAGTTGTCACTTGACCGCTATGTTGAGTTTGTGATCAAGATGGTTTCTTGTAAACCACCCCTTCTCCAAGAATCTGTGTGGGATACCCCTGAGCTAGTTGGTCAAGCTAAACAACAACTTGGAGAGCTGGAAGATAAAAGCTTGTCCGACTTAGTTCATGTTAAGGGATATCTTTATCTCTCTATGTGTGTGTGTGTGTGTTGAAGAAAGATGATATCTTCATCAATTGGTCCCTGTGATCAGTTGTTGGACCTATTGTCTTACCCCATCTTTGATTTGAGTATGGGCTATCGTCAAATCAAATCAGAACCAACAATGTTCATAATGTTGTCTTACTCGTGGTTGATCCCTCGAGCATACATCATTATATTTTTTTTGGTCTGACCAATGCTATCCCCGTGTTCACATGATGGTGGAAGTCCAGTGATATGGAAATTCAGATGAGTTGCTGTTGAGTCCATCAGCAGCATTTTGTCTCCCCATGATTCATGTTGAACATCAACCTAGTGTTGAAAATTTTGTAAGCAATGCCTTCGTGTTCCGTTCATGAAGCTTATGCTTGGATGGAAGAAGTAACTTCCTCGAATTCATGTGCATTTGGTGCAAGTTGCCGCCGTGAGTTCGAGACAGATTGTTTTGTTTTCCCTGGAATCATCCCAGGTCAGTCATGCATGTGCGAAGTATGTTATGGTTTGACAGGCTCGCTACCTCCATTCTATATGTGTCCCTAGCACACCAAGCCACTGATTGACTTGTTCAAGATAAAGGAGTCTGTTCTAAGGTAAAATCTTTGGACTTCCACGCGTGGAGACTCCGATATCATTGATGATGGTTCCCTGCCAGAACTCGGTAGTGTTTTATTATAAGACTACTACGTGGTCATGCTTGTCTGGGACAGCGTGTTCACATGCTTTTAGCAGAACCAGCTCATGTTTTGGAGCTTACTACCGTAGTTCATTCCCTGAGAATCTCGCAACGTCATCTCGTCTATTTGTGTTGCAAACTTTCATTTTTCTTTCTAGTCTCGATGAGTCTCGATTGTTCTGACACCAACCAGATATGAATCTCAGGCAGTTATGATGGTTGGAACATTCCCGACATTTGCATTTTGTTCCCAGCTTGCACCGCCTTGTGCCAATCCCCCTTGGACTGCCCTTCTCAGCAATTGTTGTTCAGGATCATCTTCAGAAGTGGTCCTACCATGGGTCCCATCCATTTCCGATGATAAGCAAAATCATCCATCATGTTGTCTTCAACAAGGTAGTCCACATCATCCATTCTAGCCCGAGTATGTCGTTCTCTCCAACTTCGTCAAACAATCGTTTGTGAATTGCCATAGGCTGGTATAGAGAGTTTCAATGATCTAGGTATCAAAAGTAATTCTTTTTGCCACTTAAGGGAAATTCTACGAGTCACCTTCCCCAAGGTCCCCGTTATGGAATCATGGCAATTTTTCTTTGCTACTATGAAACCCCCGTCAAACTGTCCTTCCGCCCTTTCCAGGGTGTGTTTTGCCTCTCAGATCAAGAGATTCCCTATGTCTCATTCCGTGAGTTGATCCTGTGATCATTAAGATGATCCATCATTGTAAAGTTGTCTCTGTCCTCATGTTTGATGAAGATCTGGAAAGCAGAGTTGTCAAGACAAACATGATGCAAGGAATCAACATTCTTATGACGTGCAATCTGGATCGTGAAGATTGTGTTAGTTTGCGTCCCCCTTCCATCTTACCCTACGCTTGAATCTCGGGACGAGATTCTTGTTTAGTGGGGGTGAGTTGTCACAGCCCTAGAATAATGTTTGTAATTAGTGGCATTGCATCCATGCATCATGTCTAAATTCTGAAAGTTGAAATGAGGAAATTTGAAAGACTCAAAAATGCAATTAAAATAAGGGTAAATAACCCTGGAAAATGCATCCAATGTTTCCAGAATGCACTTCAATGATGTTTGATATTTTTTACAAGGATTCTGACCCAAACCAAAAATATGGAACATTTTTGAGGAATTATTTTGGCCATTTGGATTTAAATCAATAAGTATTTGAGTTGGATTTAATTCTCCTATAAAAGAATTATAAGTCCAACAATTCTGAAAATTTGTGAGTGACTTTGAATACTTTGTATCAAGCCACATAAATCTTTTCAGAAGCTACTAAAATGATTTGATTTTTAAATCGAATCAAAACAAACTTCAGGAAATAGAAAACAAAAAGAAATAGGAAAAATCAGAAAGGAGAAGGGAGAAGCTACCTGGGCCTTACCTGGCGGCCCAGCAATCGGCCCAGCCGACTGGCTCTGCCAGTCATCCCCTTCCTCCCGCCAGTGTGCACTGTGCGTGGCGCACGCAGAGGAGGCGAGGGCCACCTCCTGCTTCGCGTTGGAGGCTTGTCCTCCTTCCTGACCCCACTTCTGGAGATGCCTAGAGCCCCTGGACCCCCTCGCTCTCTCCCTCTCCCTCATTCCCCTCCTCTGTCTCGTTCTCTCATGCACACCCGAACTCGTCGTCGCCACCGCTTGCTGTTGCTGCGTCCACCGGCCACCCCTTGCGCTAAAAGCCATCCCAGAAGCTCTGCCTCACCGTGCTTCTTCGCCTCATCGACTGAAGGGACCCCGGGAGGTCGACAGCATCACCAGGATCACCATCTTCGCCGCCTACTGCCGCACCTCGTCGTCGTCGATTCACGGGCTCCAGTGCGTCCCCAAGCCAACCGACCTACCCAACTGACCCGCGGTGAGCCCCTGAGCGTCTCCCCTCTTCCCTTTTGCTCGCTTCCGTGCCGTAGCGCCGTTCCTCGCCGTGACACTAGCCGCCCTCCGGCCTGGCCATTGTTCCTGCAGCAACCGTGCTTCTCCGCTCGGATCCGTGCACCCCGCAGGTTCCTGGAGCAACCAGGAGGCCAACGCCACCCCTAGTCGGCTTCCTTGCAAGCTGCGGCCCCGCAGCCGCACACCTCTGAGCTCCGGCCGCCGCCCGGCTCGTCGCCTCCGCCATTACAGGCCGCCCCAGCGCACCACACGGCCACCACCGCTTGCGCCACACTGCCAGCTCTCCGTAGCCGCAAATCGTGCACGAAGTGGTGCTCTACAGCGTTGTCCCAAGCAATGCCGGCGAGCCACCGCCACGGGATTTGGTCGTCAACGGCTAACCGCCGTTCTGGATGACGTGGCACTTAGTTAGGAGCTAATCATCCGGTTAACTAATCCAGTGACACTGAAAGTGGGCCCAGCCTGGCTAAATATCTTGTTAGATTTTTAACTAATCGTAATTAGTCACTGTGACACTGACATGCGGGTCCCACGGCCAGGTTGGACCGCTGTTGACTTGATGATGTCACCCTGACGCAATGCTGACGCAATAAATCATTTACTGGATTTATTCTTATTCAGGAAATTCCAGAAAATGCTTCAAACTTCAACAATTCATAGAAAATTATCTACAACTCCAAATGAAATAAATTATATAGGAAAAATGATCAGAAAAATCCAATCTATCCATCTGTACCATTTGTATGCATGTTAGAACAACTTATGGCTGCTGTTTAGGACAAATCATATAAAGGGCATTTAAACCTTCACATATGGAGTTTGAATTTGAACCTTGGGTTCAAACCAACTTCATTTAACCTTGGTTCTAGTTGCATTAGCCCAATCAACAGCATACTTCCATGTCATGATCATGCATCATATTGTGCATTGCATTGATTGTGTTCTTCCTTGTTTGTCGGTAATTGTCCCCTCTCGATAGACGTGGTTCCGACGCTATGATCGTTGACACCGATGAAGAACTATACTATCTTCAGAAGTGCCAGGCAAGCAAAACCCCCTTGTTCATTCCGATACAATCCCACTCTCTCTCTCTCCTGCTCTATTTTACTGCATTAGGACAACAATGATACAACTGTTATTTGCTGCGGTAGTTGAACCCCTTTATCCTCTGCATGACCTATCATTGCCACAGTAAATAGATGAAACCCACTAGCATGAGTAGGAGTTGTTTGAGCCCTGATGTGCCTACTCATTCATGTTTGTTTGTCATGCCTGCTATTGCTTAGAGTTGTGTCAGGTCTGATTCATCGGGAATGAATTGGAGTGTGGTGTACATGTCCTACTGTTGAGAGCTAAGTGTGTACACGATTTGGTAAAGGTAGCGGTGAGAGGCCATGTAGGAGTACATGGTGGGTTGTCTCATTGCAGCCGTCCTCGGGAACTGAGTTCTTTGTTTGTGATCCATGAACAGCTACTACCACACATTGGGATCCTTAATTGACTCTCTCGACTTATTAATCAACTCGATCCCTGTCCAGGAGTTGCAACTAGTTTCTAGTGTTTGTAGGTAGTGTTAGTAGTCTACCAAGTGGCACCCGGTACAGGTGGGCTTGGGACAAACTAGGCACAGTGGCCTGGTGTACAAAGTGGCACCCGGATGGTGGGCTTGGGAACCCTGCTCACATCGTTTGGGGCCGTTAGCGACACCCCGGCCGGATCTCCTTGCGGATGGAACCCGAATAGGCGATAAACCTGGACGAGAGACTTGTGTGGTTAGTCAGGTCGTGGCCGACTCCCTCGCCAGGCTTTCGCTTGAAGGTTGCCGAGATACACGAGGTGTACATGGCAGTAAGTGGCGAGAGCGTGTGTGAAGAAGTACACCCCTGCAGGGTTAATATGATCTATTCGAATAGCCATGTCCGCGGTAAAGGACTTCTGGGTTGCCTGTGCAGTTCATAGACAAGTGAAAGTGGATACTCTAAAATATGCAAGATATGCGTGAGTGCTATGGATGGCGTTCTCGTAGGGAGACGGGAGCGGATCCATAGTGGTGTATTGATATGGTGAATATGTGGACTCGTGTGCGCCACCTCAAAGAGTTACATTGCAGTCGTAGTTCAGGATAGCCACTGAGTCAAAGCTGGCTTGCTGCAGTTAAACTCCACCACCCCTTTATTGATACTGATGCATATGTAGATAGTTCTGATGTAAGTCTTGCCGGGTACATTTGTACTCACGTTTGCCTATTTTATGTTTTTGCAGAGAGACTTCAGTCTTACTAGTAGTACCGCTTGGACTTCGATGTTTATCTTGTTACCTCAGCTACGATCTTGTGCCCTCGGCAGGATCTAATAGATAGTCAGGCTTCTCAGCCTTTTTCATTTGTAGTTGTCTGTACTCAGACATGTTAAGCTTCCGCATGTGCTTTGACTTGTATGCTCTAATTGTTGGGTCATGAGACCCATGTTTGTAATATCTCGCTCCTCGGAGCCTATTGAATAAATACTTGAGTTGTAGAGTCATGTTGTGATGCCATGTTGTATTTGCACATATTGAGCATATTGTGTGTATGTTATTGAAATGCTTGGTATGTGTGGGATCTAACTATCTAGTTGTTTATCCTTAGTAGCCTCTCTTACCATGAAATGTCTCCTAGTGCTTCCATTGAGCCATGGTAGCTTGCTACTGCTCCGGCACACTTAGGCTGGTCGGCATGTGTCCTTCTTCGTTCCTGCGTCTGTCCCTTCGGGGAAATTTCACGCGATGAATACCGGAGTCTTGTTAGCCCGCTACAGCCCGGTTCACCAGAGTCCTGCTAGCCCAGTGCTACAACCTGGATTCACTCACTGATGACCGACACGTTCGATGCTGGGTCATGGATGCCTGTCCCTGTAAGTTTGTGCCACTTTGGGTTTACGACTAGCCATGTCAGCCCGGGCTCCTTATCATATGGATGCTAGCGACACTATCATATATGTGTGCCAAAAGGCGCAAACAGTCCCGGGCAAAGGTAAGGCGACACCCGTGGGGATACCGTGCGTGAGGCCGCAAAGTGATATGAGGTGTTACATGCTAGATCGATGTGGCATTGAGTCGGGGTCCTGACAACCTGGATGCTGGATGTCCCACGTGTCGGCAAAAGGAGGCAGAACCCGACCAAATCTTCGGTTGTGCTCTCGGATTAGACTAGTTGTGCTAACTTAAAAAATTTATTGTGTACTCCCTCCGTTCCAAAATACTTGACTTCCATTTGTCCAAAAATGGATGTACCTATATACTAAAACATGTCTAGATACATATATATATTGACAAATATAAGGCATGTATTGTGCAACAGAGGGAGTAGAATGGACGCAATTTTTTGTATTGGGAAGAAGAGTACATCCATATATTGATAGAGCGCAATTTAGTAGATGTTCTATCACTTTTAGCTAGCACAGAGGCTATAGATGAGATTAGTGCACTTGTTGATACTCCTACTTGGTATGCGTGTTTCGGCTTAGACGCAGAGAAAAACGGACCGGAGGGAGTACTAGAATAGAGGCTAGACATGAGACTAGATGCGAGGAAGAAACGTCTACTTCTTTACACTCGAAGAAGAAAGAAGCACGCAAGATCGAGCCTCCGCAGATCAACAATGAATGCATCGAGACGACACTAATCCAACTTACAGGAGTTGTAAAATGTATTCTTGTGGTTCTTGTTTCTTTGGTCTTGCTTTTCTAGCCAAAATTATCATTGGAGTTCGTGCAAAACGGAGGTCCGTTTGGGGTCGTGCTTTGCAGTTGGCCTTACAAGTGGGACCGCAGTTAAGGAAACCGACTATTGGCAAACCCCCACCTCGCCCGCCGCGTGATGGCTGAGTTAGAGAAACGATGAGGTTGAAGAGATTGCTCTAGCATGGACTCCAAGAAATATGGTGTCAGATGGAAGTCATGCTGGTGGCGTGTGCCGTACTCCTGGACCTGAATGCTTGTTCTGGCCCATGCCACCCTACTACTCCTACTACTTATATAGTACTACTAGTATCGAGGATTCGAGGTGCTAGTTACGTAGTACAGTATGGCTACAGTAAAAACACCCGCACGACGCACGAAGCATGTGAAGCTAGTACAAATAATGTACTACTATTGTTGATTTGCCTCATCCGATAACCTGTTGCAATGCACGTACAATTATGTATTCGGAAAATATATTTTTGCCTCTTTGCACCACTCACTCACAGAAGCAACTCAAAAGCCATTCATAAATTTAGTAAGTTTATCACAGGCATATCATTTTGTTACATACAACAGGTCATCAACCCACATCGACAACGAGGATACATTATAAATACTAAAGTTTTCACCACACAACAAATAACAAGCAATGAAATGAACTTCAACTCAACCATTCCTCAGCGTTGGAAACGCTTGCTTTGAACCACAAGTGATTCTCTGTGATGGGCCATCCATTGTTGATATGGAGACCAACGCAGGACCGATCATCCAGGCTGAAGCGGCCTACTATATCAGTACCAGGGTAGGGAACCACCCAAATGTCCGAGGTATAGACACAGTTGCTTCTCATAAATGGTAGTAATGTTGTGTCAACAGCAGTTGGAGCGCCTTTCACCATCATTGGATAGTTTTGTCCAAGGAAGAGCGAGTTTTCTCCAAGACTATCAATTCTGTACCAGGGAGAAGGAGTTGGCGCTAGCACACTAGTATCCATCCCGAATACCATGCAACGGGTGTTGGAATAGGTCCAGAGAGTGCGACCATGGGAGACTACACCTGCTTCCTTAGCAGTAACATCATCAGTGGGATGTATACACACGAGAAGAGGTGATCCATCGGAATTAGTTGCCAGGCGCCAAATAGTATATGGGCGCTTCTCGTCCTCATGCTCGTGATCATCACCATCATCATCTCCCCCTTGGTTATAAAAACCTTCAAGTATAGGTGGTGGAATGTTCACAGGACCTTGGAAACACAAGAAGAAGGTTAATTAGTAAGGCTGGCCATAGTGGGGGTAACATAACTAGTATCATGCACTTGGGACTCGCAAACATGCTTATGTGGCAGGTAATTAAGGAAGAGAGAGATGGTTATAGTAACATAGGTAGATACTGTAACATAATAAATGTGATGCTACTATGTGTCATGCATGGCAATAAATGAGACCACCTATGATACTAATCTGAGATACTATGCACTATAGAGGTAGTAACATAAACTAGTAACATATGCATGTTACTAGTCTAAGTTACTCCCCACTATGACCAGCCTAAAGGGAAACTTGCTAACCCGCATGCATGTGGATGAAACAATTATAATTACAGTGGAAGACAAACGTACCGAAACAACAAGGATGCCATGCAAAAACAGTGCCACGAGTGGTGGCAGCAAACACAAGGCCCTCTTATTGAATTGCATCGCAGTACTCATCCGTGTACACAAACTCATTTTTTAGCAATATCCATCTAGTCAAACCACTGAGGACGGCAACAAGCTTGTCGAAGATAGCAACAACTTCATAGTTGTTGTAATTCCAAGAGCGGTTAGGGACTCGAGAAATTGCTATCTTCCGTAGAAGACAGTCACCATGATTGTATTTGAACATGCGTACAATACCGGTGTGCTCAACATCTGGGCAGTCTGCTGAGATTTTTGGAAGTGGAACCCGGTCACAAGTGTACACATTCACAAGTTCCCACTCGTAGTTGGACCCAATGTAAACAACCGAATCTCCATTTGCGCCTGCCCAAGCCTTGCCCTCAAGCGATGGCATCTTAACATCATATGTATCATTATCAAGCGGCATCAACTTGCACAGGGCGAGGCCTCCATCGTGACAGCGCCAGTCATCAGGGTCACGGCGAAGAAGATAGGGGAGATCAAACCGCTCCTTGACTCTTGGGTTCCTAGTAATGATGTTATTAGTTGAGTCAAGAATGGGCTTGAACGAACCTGCCATGCTAGCCGAGGTGATGATGTTACACCGATCAATGAGTTCCTCCACCATGTCATCTTTCAGATCGGGGCAATAATAACGGGGTCGTTTCCGTCCTGTTCCCTCCATGGAGAAGACGATCGAACAATGGCAGAAGAAAGCGTGAAGGGCTAAAGGAAAATGGAGGAGGGAGAGGAAGAGTGTGCGACAGCAGTTCCAAATCGAGAGGGAAAGGCGAAGAGTCGGTGGACGGTTGCCAGTTTGCCACGGTTCACGAAGGGGCGCCCCGGCCTACACGTCGGTTCGAAAATACTCCTACTACTCACTGTCGTCTCACTGATATGTGGAACGGGACCACATGTCAACGAAACATGGTGTGTAATTTCTCGTGCAAAATGCGATCTGGCCGCGTTGGCCCGAGGTGCCGCATTAATTATCGACCTTTATTTTTTTAATGGTGTGCCGTTCAGTTTTGAAGCACGACTAACTGGTACTGTATGCAGAGAAAATATAAACTACTCTACCACTACTCCACCTCCAGTACTAGTAGTATAAAGAAGATATATAGGCTGGAGCTTCAGCGCTTTCTTGCCAAGGGCTGCCCACTTGCTTCTCACACTACCACCCTCTCTCCAGATCTAAAAAAGACGGGCCCTCTCTCCCTCCTCACCGGTGGTCACAAATCCGTCGGGGAAGAAAATGACGTGCAGCGTTGACGCACTCGTCGTCGGCGAGCGAGGTCACGCACTGACGACAAGGCCGTCCTCTCAGACCTAGCGCCCGCGCGGGATCGCTGCCGTAGTGTGTGCGGAGGACGACGACCATGAGCGAAGCCACTTCCCGCCGACCCTCAGGTATGCTACCTCTTTTCGAACCATACCCTTGTTCTATTGCCCCATCTGGCACGTCGTTGCATGTGGATCTTTTTCCACTCCACCATCTTCCCAATTTGCTATCCTCTGCTCTGCTGGCCACGCAGACGAAAACCATAATTTGCACTATTAAAGGAAACCCTACTTCATGCAGACTAATGCATGTCTGGGTTGAATAAGGAAAGGAAGGGAGACTGTACTGTCCAAGAGAGTAGGCATCAAACCCACATCTAGGTTGAAAAGGGGAAAATCAGTAGCTAAGGAACGAGTCTCGTGTCTCTTGGTTGAAGAAGGGTAGAAAGGCATGACAACGCAATAGAGAATGACCAGGTCGATCGGTTTGTTGTCCTCACATAGGGAAAAGGTGGCTAAAGAGAACAAAAATGGGATGTAATCCACATATGCTGCCTGGATATTTGTTGCTCTGGGCAACCATACCTCCCTCACCACTCTGCATCCATGGAGGTACATCGTACTGGTGCGCCCACTGTCCGAATGGGCCTCCCATGCTCTTATTGCCACTTTTTTTGCTGTTAGTATAACGCTAGCAGTCAAGTCAAGCAATGCTACTGCTAAAGTGATGCCACATTTAACTAATGATGCTCTCAGTCTAATGCCATAGATAAATTTAAGCAGTGCTATTTAATGTCACTGGATCATTTCAGGGTTACCTGTTGATTGTGGATCTTTTAAAGATTTTTCAGCTAAGGCATTCTAATGTTGTTGCACAGCCAGTATACCAACGATGAAACTTGTTACTACCTTCCAATTTTTGCATTGTTAATGCTTATAGATTACATACCTCACTTTCATGAGATAAGTTAATTTTTTTGTATAGTGTCACCAAAATGCCAAGGCGCTAATGTCATTTTATTTTGGTTAAACTGCACAGACAATTATGAAGACAAGAGGAAAGGTCAAGAGTGGGCACCTCCTCCTCCGGCTGTTCTCTTGATTCGTTCGATCAAGTTTTATGTTTGATCGATTATCAAGATTGGGATAGCAATTTTTAAGGTCCCCCGAGTTCGAAATGATATTTAACTTGGAGGTACATGGTTTGCAATTTTTTTATACTGTCATTAGTTAATAATGCTAGTTACCTTCAGACTTCTGTATTTGGTTTAATGCTCATGCACATCTAGTATACCAATGCTGAAACTTGTTACTTTACATTTTGTATTGTTAATTCTTATAGAAACCTTCCAGTGCTAGAGTTTATTGAAATCTGTTCAGTAAAACCATTGTACTGTACCCTATAATAAACTAACTACTCTACTGTTGCACTAGCCACTGGATTAGTGTATATTTGTACTATTCGAATGGTGTTGCATTAGCGTATGGACATAAATAAAGTGTGGCAAGCTTTCCCAGATATGTGCTCAAGAAAACTACTACCTGTTTTTCTAATACTAGATGTTTGGGTACTTTAAATTGAACCACGAAAACGTATTATATTAAGGAACAGAGGGTGTAGAGTTCACTCAAATTATCCTGGTAAAGCTAGTCACACCTTTGTTAAAATTAATGTTCATTATGTTATCGGAGGAGGTCTGTATGTTTGTCTCTAATGCCTGTCTACTACATACTCGACATCATGATGTAATGTTAAGTCATTTCCTTTTGTACAGTGTCACTAAATTGTCAAGGCGGTGATGGCATTTTATTTTAGTAGAACTGCACAAATTTTGCTTAAAAGAAGAGGAAAGGTCAGGAATGGCTCAGTTTTTCAAAAAAAAAACTATGTATGCCTTCCTGACATCAGCCGTTGTTGCTTTATTTATTCCTTCAAACAGGTGGTTAGAAACAGTCTTGCTACCTTTTCCCATTAAGAAATTGGAATGCTTATATTTGTGAGTCTATGCTTCAATTAGTGCCACTTTTATAGTAATCACACTTTCAATATCTATGCAAACAGGGATGCTCGATTTTAGTGGAGCTGCACAAAAAGTCCAACTGATTCAACATTAGGAGCATGTTTTTTTCCAAACCTTTATATCCAATTGGTGGCACTATGAGTTGTTCATTATGAAGGTACATGGTTTGCACTATCTTGCTACTCTTTTTGTACTGTCATTATATAGTAATACTAGTGGTTTGCATGTGAATTTATTGGCAGGGTGGACCTACATTGGAGGTGTAGGACAAGATTCAATGATTGGATGCTCAATTTCGGTTGTATCGATTTCACCTCTTCCATCACTGCGAACATGGTGTGGTATATGTTTACTAGCTGCTTGATATTTGTGCAGACAGAGATGTCTGCCTGTTGCTATTTGGCAAACAAACAAAGTGTCCACAATTTTCGTTGAACTGCACAAGAGAATAGTATAGTCACTACATGCAGTGCCATTTGAAAATAGACACAAAGATTGGATAGTCACTTCATGGACTACAGAAAAGTAGTATTGTACTATTTACTGGCCAACACTAGGTGCTTCATTGCTTTCGCCTGATTATACAATGGGCATCATTTTCCCTAAGTTAAAGTTTGTATTCCGAAAATAGTCTCGCGGTGTGATCGAGAGAAGACCAAATCATATTGCAGTGGATGTTCCTCCATCTTGTGTGGTTCATTCTCATGGTTCCAGCTGTTGGTGAAACCACTTACGTTTGCAAGAGGAATTGTAGACTTCACAAACAAATTTGTCTTTCAGTCTATACTGAATGTTGGCCAAGAGAAGCATCCATGTTAGTAGGAAGAACAGATGTTTTTTCTGGATCTTTGCTTTTGGAGCTACATATTTGTATATGATCTGTGAATCATTGAGATGCATTAACATGTTGATATTATGTATGGGAATCGTACTAGTTAGTTTTAGTTGCGACGCAAGATCCAAAGTGGCTGATCTTTGCTTTTGGAGCTACATATTTGTATATGATCTGTGAATCATTGAGATGCATTAACAGTTACTTATTTCTGTTCGCTCGGTGTTTACAAGTTACAGATCGATCACTAGCTAGCCTACAAATGCGCTCCTAGCAGTTTTATTTGCGACGCAAGATGCAAAGTGGCAGTTTTTTGAATAAAAATGCCTACATTTGAAGAAATTGACAAGCTACACTATCGATCGGACACAACTTTGGGTCACTGACATGTGGGCCAGCCACCTGTTAGACCCACATGTCATAGACACAAAGGTAGGTGCCTTAGGGTGTGTTTGGTTGTAGAACCAAGTGGAATGGAATGTAATGGTTCCATTCCACTAGAACGGAATGGTTACGTCTATGTGTTTGGTAGAGGTAATGAGATGAAACGGAATGGTTCCGTCTTGGTGTTTGGTTAGAGGAGTAGGATGTAATACGTGTCACTAAGAATTATTATTTTCAAGTGCTAGTACCGGTGGTAAACACTATTTTGCAATTACTAAATTCGTATTAACTAGTAAATGCTACTAAGCACCACCAGCAGCAGGGTGGAAGGAAGCGAGGAATTGATTTCTTGCATCGCCGGCTATTGCTGCTCTCACCGCCAAATTTAGCACTGTCAATTTAGGCAAATCAATCAACTAGCAATACAGGGTTGTTGCTCACGAAAATCGGTAGGAAGTCAGGCAAATCACTTCGACCGAGAAGAGTCAGGCACGAATAGCGGCAATGTCGTCCTGCTCATGCTCTGCTTTGCCCGTCATGGCGACAGACACCAACAACAGCGACCACAAGAACATGGCGCAGGAGAAGAAGACCCACCAGCCCGTCGGGATGACGCAGTGGCCAGCGACGACGATAGGAACGGGAACAACAGCAACCGCGTTCGCTCTCTGTTGATGTTGCTCCGCTGGGTAATAGTCTGCCGCCCGCTGCTAGGTTGCCGCCACACCACTGGACGCGGTAACTCGCCGCTCGCCACCGCACGCAACTAGGTCGCCGCCACGCTGCTGCTACACGCCATGGGAGAGGAGAGACGAAGGGTACGCTAGCGACTGCCAGCGCCGGAGCGCGAGAGAGGTAGTTTCGCCGGCGGCGGCTCAGATCAAGAGTCGCTGAGAGGGAGAAGCGCGGGAGAGAGGCCGCACTGAGAGGGAGAGGTGCGCGAGAAACATGATTCCGCATGGTCCGCTCGTTTTCCAGGAACCGCTCGGTTCGGCATAATGAGGGAATATGCCGTTCCCTAGAACCAGTGGGTTCCGCTTCCTCGGACGAACTAAACACACGAACGGGCTTTAGGGACGGAACCAACCCATTACGTTCCATCTGATGACGGAAACCAAACACACCCTTAAGGCACCGAAGCATTGTCCCGATCGATCCTACACGGATAAAAATGCCTACCTCTGAAGAAACTGACAAGCTACACTATCGATCCTACACGGATAAATAGCTGATCATGCATGTACTACCTCCTTTCCGTTTTGCAGGGCTCAATTCAAGAAACGACCTACTCAATCCTACACGAATAAATAGCGGATCACGCACGTACTAGTACCTCCTTTCCGGTTTGCAGGGCTTAATTCAATCCTCTCACCAACCAAGGTACTCCCTTCGTCCGGGTTTATTAGACTAGCCACAATGGAGAGTAACATACACTAGTAACATACACATATCCCTAGACTATGTTACTACCTCAATAGTGGGTAGTAACATAAGTGTAGTAACATGCAAAGCTTCATTTATTAGGTTATAGACTCATATTGCATTGGGACATGTGATGTTACAGTAACTAGCTAAGTTACTAGTACTACATCTCTCTTCATTAACTCATTGCCACATAAGCAAATTTGCTGAGTTGGACTCGATGTTACTACCGAAGTTACTCCCACTGTGGCTAGTCCTAGTCTCGTGAGCAAAGCAGGAAGACCAAGGCATGGCAATAATTAACGGCATGCAGAAGTTTAAGCCTAATTAATTCCAGCGATTTAAGTGGCTGCATGCGTGCCCTCGGCTGCAACTCGTTGCATGCTGCTTCGCCTACTGCCTGCGAGCGATTCTGAGTGTCTGCATGCAGCCGACCATAATTAAGGCAGCTAACTGATGCGAAGAAAGATACGCTTTAATTGTTGCGGGCTTTTTAAATCCGTGAAATCATTATTGACAAGGAGGGAGATGGTTCGAGTGCACTCGTTTGACCGCCATGCCGGCTGCGACCCAGACAGGACGGACGGCACAGTCATAATTTCAGTTTCCCTAGTTTTCCACGGCAAGCTGGCGCGCTAAGCCATTATGCATTGAATTCCGATGACCACCGCGCTACCTTCCCCCTATAAGTACTGTTTCCCGGCCTTTTCCAATGCCACAGTGACCCAACTCGCCATATCCTCATAAGCCCCCACCGGCCCGACGCCGCTCGCCATGCCCCGCCCGTCCGCGGTAGGCGATGCCGGAGGCGGTTACCGCTGGAACTAGTGTTTGGTTTTTCACCAGAAGGCAGACGGAGGGAGGAGGCATTCTATCTGTCTTTAGATGGCAATGCGCAGATCGAGGAGTTGTTGGAGCGCGACCGCATGGCGGAGGAGCAGGAGTTGTTGGAGCGCGACCGCCTGGCAGAGGAGCAGCGTATCGCCGATTTGCGCCACCAGCGGGACATGGAGCAGCAGCGCACCGACGCTCTGAGTCGCGAGCAGAGCGCCCGCAACTGGGCCGACTACGTGGAGGCCGGCGCTCAGCAAATAGCCCTAGAGGTTGTCGGGCACGCACGCGTTCGCGATGCCGATTTTTACTACCAGCTCGTCAAGTGGGTTTCCCGCTTGGAAGCCGAAGCTTCGGTGGACCATGCCGGCACGGAAAGTGCCAACGCGCGCGAGCAACGCACCCTATCACACCTCTGGCAAGTCGAAGGCGAGGGACAGGACGCCGGTGCTGGCGTTTAGCGTGTACCGCCGGCATCGTCTAGTTAGCTAAGAGTAAGTTAGTACTTGTCTAGTGGGAGTAGATAGTTAACTTGGCTATGATGGTTGTCAACGTGGAAGTTCAGTGCTCTATATGTGGATCAGACGTGTTACTTTGCTCTGAATGTTGAACTTTCCGTTTGAACGTATGGAATGGGCTATTATTTTTTTAAATGGGTTGTATTTGTCCTCCACGGGTTTAGAGGCTGACTTGTGGGCCTAGCAAGTTGAAGCGTACACAATCAGGAGATGATTGTACGTGGAGAGGATGACAGCAGGGACCCGCCAAGGTCATGGCAGTACGCAAGCAAGTGCCTCCTTATTTCAAGCCAATAAAAAAATGGCTCCTCCTACTGGATTTCTGACATCTGGGTCCCATGCCATTGTCAACGTAGTCAATAAACGAGAGAATTGCACAACGAGCGGCTGACATCAAGGACCCAGCAGCTCGCCTAGTTATTTTTGTTTTGGGTTAATTTGATAAATGCCTCCGAGAAATGCCACTGCAATTTCCAAACTTTGAAAAATGCCATTTCATGCCGTTTCTAGTGGCATTTTTTGAAGTCTGGAGTGGCGTTTTTCAAAGTTTGCAAACTGCAGTTGCGTTTTTCAAAGTTTGCAAAAATTGCTGTGGCGTTTTTGTGAATCGCCATAATTGGAGTGGCATTTATCTAATTTGTTTTTGAGACGGAAGCAGCGTGTCAACTGGGCTGTGCGGGACACTCTGGCCTGTCTAGACAGCCTTTTCTTTTATGTTTACCACAGACCAGCCCAGTAGTTTTTTTTTCTTTTTCAAAATGGCTAGCCCAGTTTTTTTGTGATTTGTCAAGTAAGTCACTTTATCAGGCCTGTTGGGCTAGACGAGGAGAGCTTCATTCAGCTGGCCGAGAAATAGGCCTATCAGTAATGAGAAATGGGTTGTGCATTTTTAAAACACATCAAACCGGCAATTAGTTTCAAATATCTTTTTTTCATTTCGAGATTTTAAATTGCATTGATTTTTATGCGTGGACAATTTATTTTATTTTATATTGATATACATTTGTTTTTAAAATCAGTCTGAATGTGACTCGAAATTTCGGGATTAAAAACAGTTCAACTGCACCGACATTTGCAAAATTTTGTATAATTTTTTAACCGTGGCCACAATATGGGTTGTAATGCTAACAAAAAGAATATGGGCTCCAAAAAACCTGTAAGATTTAGCAAATGGGCTGTAAACTATTTGAAATAATGGCAGATGGGTTGTATGCTGTTTTCCACAGATTTGAGGCTTTCCACAGATGGCATGTATACTGTTGGATGTCCATCCAACGACCGTCGTGCTTCTTCAGTCTCTGCTCTTCCTGCTCCAGCCGCTCAAACAAGCGCCGGCGGGACTACCTGCTCCCTCCTTCCCGCGGCCGGCTGTGCTGCCGCGCAGGCCTCACTGCCCCACCATACTCCCATCGCTGGCCTAGCCATCACTCTACTCACCCTCAGTCCCACACATGTTGTTATTCTCCGGCGACGGGAGACGTACCAGTAAACACTCATACTCCTCCGCGTGGGAAACAACTGCCGAGTATTCCCTGGCTCCGTGTCGTTCCCTTCCTAGGCCTCACCGTCGTCCACTGCCCTGGTGCTCTCGGCGCGTCCTGGTCAACATTGTCAATGAATGACATCCATCAGAAGTGGACTGTACGTGGAGAGGCTGACAGCTGGGTCCACGGATGCACGCAAGGAAATGCCTCCTTACTACATGCAAAATAATGATTCCTCCACCTGACATCTGGGACCCACCGAATGGGCCTCTGTATTTCACGAAAAAAAACGTTACCGCTGCTGACAGCTCGGACCCACCAGCTATATCTTCGCACACAAGGAAGTGCCTCCTTATTACGCCCAAAAAAAAAGAATACTCCCCCTGCTAGCTGGGACCCAGTATAGTGGGCCTACTAAGTTGACCGGGACGAAGGGCATTGTCAACTTAGTCAATATGCACGATTCTAGCTCGACTGACCGTACGATGTCCATCCAATGACCGTAGTGCTTCTTCAACCTCTGGTCTTCTTGCTCCAGCCGCCCAAAGCAGCGCCGGTCGTGCCGCCTGCTCCTGCCTCCCGTGGTCGGCTATGCTGCCGCAGAGGCCTCACCGCCCCCATACTACTCCCACCGCTGGCCAGGCCATCCCTCCACTCCACTCACCCACACCCCCTGTTATTCTGTAGCGACGGCAACGCAGCCGAACCAGTGAACCCTCGTACTCCTCTCCGCGTGGGCATCCACTGCCGCGTCTTCCCCGGCTCTGTGTCCTCCTCTTCCTAGGCCTCGTCGTCGTCCACCGTCGTGGTGCTCTCGGCGCGGTGTGGTCAATGTGGTCAACGACTGAATTCCATTGGAAGAATATTGTACATGGAGAGGCTGACAGTTGGGTCCACGGCAGCCGCAAGGAAGTGCCTCCTTATTACACAGAAAATAATTATTCCTCCACCTAACAGCAGGGACCAACCAGATGGGCCACCGGTATTTTGCGAAAAAAACGTTTGCCCCTGACTGCTGGGACCCACCCGACGGGCCACCGTATTTCACGAAAAAAATGTTCCCCCTGCTGTCAGCTCGGTCCCACTGGAAGTGCCTCCTTATTACGCATAAAAAATGAATACCCCCGTGCTAGCTGGGACCCACCTTGGTGGGAGGCTAACTTGTGGGCCTACTAAGTTGACGGGGACGCAGGGCTTTGTCAACTTAGTCAATATAAATGATTCTAGCTCCGGTGACCGTACGATGTCCATCCAACGGCCGTAGTGCTTCTTCAACCTCTGGTCTTCTTGCTCCAGCCGCCCAAAGCAGTGTCGGTCGTGCCGCATGCTCCTGCCTCCCGTGGCCGGATGTGCTGCCGTGGTGGCCTCACCGCCCCCTACTATTCCCACCGCTGGCCAGGCCCTACGGCGACAACAGCCTCACACCGCAGCCAAACCAGTGAACCCTCGTACTCCTCTCGGCGAGGGCTTCCACTGCTGCGTCTTCCCCGGCTCCCCGTTGTCCCCTTCCTAGGCCTTGCCGTCGTCCACCGCCCTGGTGCTCTCGGAGCGACGTGGTCGACGTGGTCAAGGAACGACTTCCATCGGACGTGGAGTGTATGTAGAGAAGCTGACAGCTGGGTCCACAGCTGCGGCAAGGAAGTGCCTCCTTATTACACGGAAAATAATTATTCCTCCACCTGACAGCGGGGACCCACCGGACGGGCCACCGTATTTCGTGAAAAAAACGTTTCCCCCCTAACTGCTGGGACCCACCAGCTACACCTTCGCACGCAAGGAAGTGCGTCCGGTCAAAAAAATGATTCACCCCTCTGACTGCTGGGACCCACCAGCTACATTTTCGCACGCAAGGAAGTGCCTGACAGTCGGGACCCACCTGGTCGAAGCATACGTAGCGTTGTCATTCTGGTCATGAACTTGTACGTACATACTGGTCGTTGTAGAGGCGCGCACGTGTCGTAGTAGAGGCGCACACGTAGCATGTACACATACGTACAGCGGCCAGGGTGCAAGAAAGAAAATACGGCCACGTATGTGTACATACGGGCGAGGTCTCGAACGCCTACTCGCGCATATGTACATGGCTGGGTCGTAACAGAGAAACAACATCGTCGTCGTGTTCATGGGGAGCCAACCGGCTGGGTCGGAACAGAATGTGTGGTCGTGTTCATCGGGAAGGCTTGGACGGAACAGGCAATGGAAACGAGGCCTGGCATACCGCACAACGGAGGAAATGGCCTTGTGTTCATTGGGCGGGGTGTGGCGTACCGCAAAACAGAGGAAATGGACCTCCTACGGTCGAAACGGGGGTCCTGTTGATCGGGAGGGGTGTGGCGTACCGCAAAACAGAGGAAACGGACCTCCTACGGTC
>NC_057798.1:200353397-200381703 GCF_018294505.1 Triticum aestivum
TTAGCAGCAGTAGCGAAGGAATAGCTCCATCGGGTTCAGTTAACAGCCATCGATCGATCGCTCGGGTTCAGTAACGCGTAGCCTGCAGTGCAATTGCTCGGGTTCAGTTAGAGCCCAACGCCTCACTTGGGTTCAGTTAGAGCCAACGCCTCGCACACATGCACGTACGTGTACGAGAGAAATGCGCGTCGCTCGGCCCCCGACCTCCCACCGTAACCGGCAACTCCCAGAAATTTTCCTCCCCCTCGCTTCTACCATGGTTTTTTCCGTCATGGACGGCCCAAAGAATGTCAAGCAGCTGCGTCTCCGGCCCGCCCAGGACGAAAAGCCCATTTTCTGTCATGATTTTTTGTCATAGAAGTAGGAGCCCACCACATCTATGATGATACCGGGTTTTGTCACAATTATCGTCATAGAAGTGTCATATGTATGACAGAAAAAAAATTCGTTCGGCCCAAAATGTCACAGATGTGTCTTTTTTTGTAGTGATCGCCGAAGCGGAATACATTGTCGCTGGTTCATGTTGTGCTCAATTTCTTTGGATGACCCAAACTCTTAAAGATTATGGGATATATGTGAAACATGTTCCATTACTTTGTGACAATGAAAGTGCTATCAAGATTTCTCACAATCCCGTGCAACATTCTCGAACTAAGCATATTGAAGTTCGTCATCATTTCATTCGAGATCATATTTCCAAAGGGGACATTAATCTTAAGCATGTTCGCACCGAAAAGCAATTAGCGGATATATTCACTAAACCACTTGATGAGAAAGTTTTTTGCAGGTTAAGTGGTGAATTGAACATCATTGATGCCTCAAACTTGGAGTAGGAACTCCATTTTGGATACATGCAAGACATGAGTCGATGACTAATCCTTGATATTTCTCTTATGATGAATATCTTATGTCTTTGATACATTTGCACCTTGCATGTTATCTAACCCTTGTAGGTACTTGGATGGATCTAAGTCTGTGAGATTGCAACTCACTCACATCTTGAGCAATTTCTATATCACCAAGTCTCTACACAATGGTGGTTGAAGATAAGGAAGCACGAAATCATTCAAACATATCCTTTGACAAAATTATTATTGAGATTCATGATTATCATTTTGGATACACAAGTTCTCTTCCTTGCAAAAACTAACCCATGTAGGTAGATGAACTCAAGTTCCAAGTGGTGCTCCCAACTCTTGATGAGCTACATCAACCTTGAGCAACCCACACAAGTTCAACTACATGATCATGATAAACACCACCACCCAAGGTATGTTATTCCATCTTAGAGAAGCTTTACTCCCAGTCATGAGTCAAAGCAACTCGACAAGATGTGAATACATCAAGACGATTAAACGAAAAATGGTAACCCCATTTTGAGCTTAAATGATGAGTATGACCTATGATCAAGTAATCTCACTTGACTCCTAAGTCAATATACTCTAATATAGGTGACTTTGTTGCCGACCAATTCTAGATGAAGTTTTCTTGTGTTCTTTTCTGTGCTCTTGCATTTGTCTCATGCATATTTGTTTCCCCTTTCAATCAAAAAAAACTTCATCTAGATTTCTTTTCTTTTCTGTTTCTGTTTGTTCTGCATTCCCTGCATCGAATTCATTGCAAATCCTTCGATTAATTCCTTGCAAATCTTTGTGAGATCTTACATGTCTAGTGAGCTGAGGTGACAAGTGTTTCTCTGTGATGAACTCAGTCTCACCGGTCTGATGCCATCGGTCCAACTGAATCCTTTTGGTACAACTCAAACATACAACTCGGTGCCACCGATTTCACTACAGGAAAGACAGCTTTCCACTTGTTTTTTGCATTCTTTCTGATCTAGCTCCTCTCAATGAATCATGTCCTCTACCAACATCACATTGAACTTACTGCTTTGTTCTGATTCAAGGACCAAACCTATCATGACAAAAATCCAGAAGAACCCTTCTTGGAAATTGATGTCAAAGGGGGAGAGAGAGATCACATCAAAGCTTAATCATATCTATAGGGGGAGAGAATACTCAAGGGGAGAAAGAGTAATCATCAAGGACCCCAGATGCTTGGTGTTCAAGAGGAGAGAAGTCACATGTCTTCAAGAGGGGAAAGACATGTTCATATGTGCTTATTTGCATTAGCTCCTATTCATTTGTTTCTTTGAGCTCTGATTTTGCTCTGATTTTCTGTTCCCTATCTTCTCCCAGTATCCCATGCCAGGTTCAGGGGGAGCAAGACATCTAAGGGAAGGAAATCCTTAAATTCATTGCACATCTTTATCTTTGGGGACATGTCTATATCCAATGTGGTACTTAGTACTCACTCTACATGTAATCCCAGTCTTGGTACTCTTGTGGTTTCTTTTGTGTGCTCTGGCCAGTAGGTGTATCTGTGTTACCTAACCTTGTTTACGCAGGTTCATTCCATCCTAAGCCAACTCAAGACCACAAGGTAAGTATATGCATCACAGTTATGTGTATGAGAAATTCTTGCTGATGTACATACTGTTTGCAATAAGGACTCATGAGCATGAAGGTACATTTCCCATATTCACATCTTTTGCTCTGATGCATATAGCCAAGATACATGTAACACATTGCTTACTCTGTCATGATTATGCATTCACATGCTCCTATATTCCGTATTCACATGATTGCATACATGTAGGGGGAGCCTATGCATGTTATATGTCTTTCCAAATCTTTAATGGTTATTCTCTATATGTTTATCTAAAGCTTTGATGATGTTGTCATCAATTACCAAAAAGGGGGAGATTGAAAGCACAAGTGCTCCCTGGGTGATTTTGGTAATTAATGTCAAAATATCTCTTGTTGGACTAACACTTTTACCTAGTATGTTTCAGATGAGTTCAATAATGAAGTGGCATGGACTAGAGGATGTGGAACCCCTTCAAGATGCTAATGACAAAAGGATTCGCTCTAGCTCAAAGCTTAAGACTCTACATTTTCTATTTTAGTGATCCAAGATCACATTGAGTCTATAGGAAAAGTCAATACTATCAAGAGGGGATGAGGTGTTGCTTAATGAGGTTCTTGCTCAAAATGCTTAGTTACATGCTCCAGAGCCCCCAACTACCTTCTCACATCCACATATGACCTAAACCAAAAGTCCAACTCGGCCCCACCAATTCTTTCTATCCGGCGCCACCGAGTTCAGATGTCATAGCCACTGCCACAAACCCTAGGCAAATCGGTCCCACCGATAGGGATCTCAGTCTCATCGAGATGGGATCGTAATCTCTCTGTATGGATCTATTATCAAAATCGGTCTCATCGAGTTTGCGCAATCGGTCCTACCGAGATTGCAATGTAAACTCTTTGTTTCCCTTTCGTAACATTTCGGTCCCACCGAAATGAGCGAATCGGTCCCACCGAGTTTACCTGACCAACTCTCTGGTTAGCTTATTACCAAAATCGGTCTCACCAAGTTTGTGTAATCGGTCACACCGAGATTACGTTATGCCCTAACCCTAACCATATCGGTCCTACCGAGTTGCATGTCGGTCCCACCAAAAATCCTAACGGTCACTAGATTTGCTGAATTGGTCTGACCGAGTTTATCAATTCGGTCCCACCGAGATTGGCAAGTTGTGTGTAACGGATAGATTTTGTGTGGAGGCTATATATACCCCTCCACCTCTTCATTTGCGGAGAGAGCCATCAGAACAAACCTACACTTCCAACCTATATTTTCTGAGAGAGAACCACCTACACTTGTGTTGAGGCCAAGATATTCCATTCCTACCATATGAATCTTGATCTCTAGCCTTCCCCAAGTTGCTTTCCACTCAAATCTTCTTTCCACCAAATCCAAATCATGTGAGAGAGAGTTGAGTGTTGGGGAGACTATCATTTGAAGCACAAGAGAAAGCAGTTCATCATCAACACACCATTTGTTACTTCTTTGAGAGTGGTGTCTCCTAGATTGGCTAGGTGTCACTTGGGAGCCTCCGACAAGATTGTGGAGTTGAACCAAGGAGTTTGTAAGGGCAAGGAGATTGCCTACTTCGTGAAGATCTACCACTAGTGAGGCAAGTCCTTCGTGGGCGACGGCCATGGTGGGATAGACAAGGTTGCTTCTTCATGGACCCTTCATGGGTGGAGCCCTCCGTGGACTCGCACAGCCATTACCCTTCGTGGGTTGAAGTCTCCATCAACGTGGATGTACGATAGCACCACCTATCGGAACCACGACAAAAACATCCGTGTCTCCAATTGCGTTTGCACACTCCAATCCCATCCCTTTACTTTCTTGCAAGTTGCATGCTTTACTTTCCGCTGCTCATATACTCTTTGCATGCTTGCTTGATATGTATTGTGATTGTTAAACTTGTGCCAAAACTCCACTTCAACTTAAAGAAATTAAAAACTGCAACTTTTGGTACTTAGTGTCTAATCACCCCCCTCTAGACACCTCTTCTCGATCCTTTCAACGTCCAAGTGCTCTTCTGGGTCTGAGCACTCGACATCACAGCCTTCCCCTGGATAGCCCCTCCGAGGCGGCGACTCAACTTCTTCACTATCATCAGAATTGCTGATATCGTCTTCACTGTCATCAGCATACTCAATATCGGCGCTCCCGCTCTTGCTTTCTGCCCCTCCGAGGTGTTGTTCCCCGTTCGACACGGGTGACTACATCTTCGTGAATACCTGCAAGACACAGATTGAAAAGATCAGTCGGATTCGAACACAGTTGCATATTAAAGAGTAAAAGATAAAACACTCGACAAGTTGCGCTTGACCTCTCCTGGAGAGTTCTCAGCGTTGAATGGCAGGATAAGTTTCGCTCCGCGTGGATTGTCCTTGTTCCCAGTGATGCTCGAAAGCCACTGCACCATTGTGCCACTATCTCCTCGTCGACCTCCTCTGGGTGAGCCCGAGCAGTGTCACCTGAACCCGAGTAAATCCACATGGGGTGGTCGCGATCTTGCAAGGGTTGGATGCGTCGACTGAGAAATACTTCCAATAGATCCATGCATGTCACTCCGCCCGGGACCAGTGCCATGACTGTGTCAACCAGAATGGCTACCTCATCTTTCTCCTCCTCTTCTACAGTCAATGAACGAGGGGTGCGGAGTCTCTCCAGAGAGAAAGGGGGAAGACTAGTCGACTGATCTGGAGTTGGGATATCTTTGCAGCAAAACCAGGTCGACTGCCACCCCCTAACAGATTCAGGAAAAGTCATGGCAGGGAAAGAGCTTCTCCCCCTCATTTGGACTCCTAGACCTCCACACATTTGGATCACATGGGTCCTTTTGTCAGTCGAATTGGCTTTCTTCACCGACTGAGGTCGACAAGTAAAGATATGTTTGAACAACCCCCAATGTGTGTGGCATCCCAGGAAGTTCTCACACATCGAAACAAATGCGACAAGGTATGAGATGGTGTTGGGAGGAAAGTGATGGATCTGAAAACCAAAGAAAATTCAAGAACCTGCGGAAGAATGGATGCGGAGGCAGGGAGAAATCTCTTTCCATATGAGTCATGAGGAGAAACCGCTCGCCGTCGCGTGGCGTGGGCTTGGGCTCCCCTTCCGGCAGCCTCCAAGATACATCCGCTATCAGCCCGTCGGCGATGAGCCCCTCTAGATCCTCCACCGAGACCGACGAAGGGATCCAATCCCCTTGGATCCAGCCCGGCGGCAGAGCGGACCGCGAGGTCGGCCCCTTGGCTGTGTTCTTGCCCTTGGCTATCTTCTTCGCATGCTCCAGAGCCCTCACCTTGTCCTGCGCCATTGTTGTAATGGTCGACAGGATCGAGCAGAGTGGCACTGCGCTAGAAAACGCGAAGCAGAGAATCAGAGGAGAAAGAGGAAAATGGTGGGCACTATTGCACGCATCGACTGCGTCGCCTTAAATACCCGTGCGTCCGAGTGACTAACTCATGGGCCCGCTGTCGGTTAAAACCGGCGGATCTCGGGTAGGGGGTCCCGAACTGTGCGTCTAAGGCTAATGGTAACAGGAGGCGGGGGACACAATGTTTACCCAGGTTCGGGCCCTCTCTAGGGAGGTAATACCCTACTTCATGCTTGATTGATCTTGATGATATGAGTATTACAAGAGTAGATCTACCATGAGATCGTAGAGGCTAAACCCTAGAAGCTAGCCTATGATTCTGATTGTTGTTCTCCTACGGACTAAACCCTCCAGTTTATATAGACACCGGAGGGGGCTAAGGTTACATAGAGTCGGTTACAGAGAAGGAGATCTACATATCCGAATTGCCAAGCTCTTCCAAGCCAAGGAGAGTCCCACCCGGACACGGGACGAAGTCTTCAATCTTGTATCTTCATAGTCCAACAGTCCGGCACAAGTACATAGTCCGGCTGTCCGAGGACCCCCTAATCCAGGACTCCCTCACCCGTGCAATCTCAGCACATCCCATAATCGGCGCCAGGTCGATACGTGGAGGAAAAGGTGGTGCGAGGATCGAGGAGTCCCTCTCCACTTGCCCCAATTACCCCGCCGGGTCCCGACCCGCGCGCTTCAGCAAATTTTGAATCTTGTGAAATCCGAGCCCAGCAAATAAGTCGATCACGTCAAAGATATCTGAATCCAATCTACTCAATGTGCTGTTACTTGTTTCACTCGAAAGCTCAAGAAGCCAGAATCTATCAAGGCGACTGACGAAGGGTTAAAATACTAACATACTATCAGATGCTCTTTAGAAAGGGTCTCCAAGACATTGAATCGGGTAAGAACCTACAATCCTTCTTCACTCGGTCCTCGATCCATTCGGGGGCTACTCATGATTACATGTACCTAGGGTAGGGTCTTAGGCCTGACCTATATGCCCTACCCAAGGACACCACACGAGAAGCCAAGGCCTACAAGGACAGAAAGAAGATACCAACTGGAATCATCACATGACGCAATCCACTCGATGATAGGTCCACTTGGATACCCCAATTCCACTCGACCGCCATTGTTCACTCGGAAAACAAGGATTCACTCGAAGGACAGAAGGCCTAGAGTCACCTCTGAATGGCAACGGTCGGGCATTGACTCTATAGCCTTAAAGTTCATTAAACGTGGGCGTTATCAGTAATGTTTGTGTCATTATTCTCTCATTGAACCCATATGTAACTGAGGACGGCAAGGGGTCGGCGCACTCTATATAAGACACCCCTCCCCTCAGGCACAAGGGTTCGCACCCTTGTAACTCTACACTCCAATCAACAAGCCTCTGAGGCATCAAGATGTAAGGCTGTTACCTCCTCCGAGAGGGGCCTGAACTCGTAAAACCGAGTGTACAACCTCGCTGTAGCTAGGACTCTACCCTCTCCTACGTACCCCCTATCTCTACTGTCAGATAAGTTCCCACGACATTGGGTTCGACACTCTTACTTATCGTAAGGACTACAATTGATCCCCTATACTTGTGGGTCATCAGCTTCTAAAATAAGCCGGTAAGAGGGCGGCTTATGCCATAAGCTATCATAAGATCAACTCTAGTAGAGTCACTATGTCGTCGATCGCCATATGAGATACGAAATCCACAACTGATGTGCCCATACATAGAGTTGCCATAGTGCAGCATCCATATTTTTCTTTTCTTCTATTCTTTTTGTTGCATCAACGCACACACACACACACAATTCAGATGATTAAAACCCTGATTTGAGATAACATTGCATTACAAATTGGTTATAATGGATGGAAAAGTCGCTTATCGACATTTTTTACCTAAACTGGTGACCTTTTATGTCTTGCGAGGAGAACTAGTTTCTCCTCATCAAAACAATGATGAATGCAGTGAACATGGCACATGCATATGTGATGAGTCGACTCGTCCCCTTTGTGCGATGGTGTGATGGTTCGGCAACCTCGTCTTCATCCTATTCCTGCATGTCCCCATTGAGGCTGGGTATAACATTTTATGTCAAACGTGCGTTATTTGATGTGCTCCCTCTCCGCCGCAATGTCCTCATGTTTTTCCTTGTAATGGATTCAGATGCATTGGGCGCTCTCCACCTGCAACACCTTCTTGGCGTTGCTATGCTTGAAGATTTCGTCAAGGTGGATGACAATGGAGTGGGCAACATAGGGTTCATCCCATGCCTCCTTAATAGAGAAGCGACAAGGAGCATGTAGCGCCCGATATGACCTGCATGGGCAAGCCCTCGCCTGCTCATATGAGATCTACACATACCCTGGATATCCTAAACAATAGGGTGTGTTTCTGGGATTCAATCCAGGTACTCATCGAGGGCATGATCCTCTTGTGCGGCCTCTAGTGCAAAATGACAATCCTTGCCTTTCTCCCTTATGATGCGGGAGGTCTCCTCCTACTTGTTTCTCATCCATCATCTAGTCATTCTCCTCTAAGGACGGCACTCGGTCTAGCCGCAGGGGACGTGACATGGCGACAAGACATGAACAATGTTAGAAGTAGAGGTTGTGAGCTATTCGGCCATGACGATGGTCTTTTACAATTGTGAGAGGTGGGCGGCAGGAAAATATGGTGGGAGCCGAAAAATGTGGTGGGATTGACCCCGAGCAGTTGGCACGTGATGACTACCATATTGACATGCTTCTCTGTGCCATGGTCGTCTGCACTATTGGTAGGGAGAGGAGATGGGTCACACGGAAGGCTGAGGAGGGAGGTGAAACTTCCCTCCCAAATGAGCGGTTGGTGGATGGAGAGCACTCCAAACCAACACCCACATCCTTCAAATATAGTCTCGCGGACTTGATATGGAGCGCACTCCATAAGTTATGCCAATTCATAGTCGAATGATGACTCTGCTAGAGCACCATTTTGACCTAAAATCGCTGTATTTGAAGATTATTATGGTGATCAACCCGATATGACCACTACTCCCTCGGTCCCATAATATAAGAGCGTTTTTACACTAGTGTAGTATGGAGTCAAAATGCCGTTATATTATAGGCCGGAGGGAGTATATTAGAGTTGCTTAAGCCAAAAAAGGGCTTGAGGAATACACTAAACCCAAGGGTGCATCTGGTAGGCTACATAGAGCCCAACCAGGCCCGGGCGGAATGAAAATGGGATGTTTGGTTGTGTGCAAGTAGGCCTGGCTCGGGTCAGCATGAAACTTAAAGCACCCCAAAGCCTGGCTCGTTGGGAAGGCTCGACTCCGCCATTTCCAGCTAGCCAAACTGACTCGACGCAAAATCCGGTCCAGCCGTAGGGCACGGTGCATGGGGGAATCGATCTGTGATGGCTGGAGAGGGAAATGAGCGAAGGCGGGATGGTGCAAAAATATACCATCACCCCCACCCATTTAGTTGCTCACTCCTAGCTCTACAACAACCGCTCCTCTGCTTTAGGCACTAGCAGTAGTGGCGACTTAGATCCGCGGTAGCGGCGGCGGCAACTGTTGGTGGTGGTGGCAGCACTCTCTCATAATGGTAGCTGCTTCTCCCCTTCTTCTTCGACTCTGTCTGACCATGCTCGTCTCAACCATGGCCCCCGACCACGAAGCTGGTAAGATAACACACCGCTCCTCTGTTAGGTCGTTCGACAGGTGACGGTGTACTGGGCTAGGGGGTACCAACCTAGCCAGTCCATATACTTCGGGCTGGGCTGAAGGGCCCTCATTCTTCTTGGGGAGAAGATCAAGACTGCATCTACTGAAGACTTCCCGTACACTACAAGACCTCTTCTGCCGCCTCCACGATAGGATGCCGACCTTGTAACCCTAGATACCCTACTCGATGTGTATATAAGTCGAGGGGTTAGCCTGTAGAAGGGACATCATTGCAATCTCATTCTCCTAGCCCTAGAGTTAGAACACATCTGAAGATCTCGAGCTAGAACAACTATGTACTTGTAATTTCCCCATCAATACAAACAAGATCAGGACGTATGGTTTTACCTCCACCAAGAGGGGCCGAACCTGGGTAAGCATTGTCTTCCCTGTTCTAGTTACAATATATCTAAGATCCACAGCTCGGGACCCACTACCCCGAGGTCTGCCGGTTTTTACACCGACACTGGTGCTTTCATTGAGAGTTCTGTTGCGAGATCGATAGAAGGATCGATGGCCTCTCTGCACATCAACTGCGACAATAGCTGTGGGAACGTCTATGTCCTCGAGCTATGGATCTTTTGCGCCAACTCACCTGGCCAGCTGGCCTCCGTTGAAAACTATGCCTAGGTCAGACCATAACCTTTGGAAGCTTGGAGTACATCATGGAGGCCCGCGGCGAGCTCATCAGACAAGCTGGACTCCTAGCCAGGGGCGGAGTCTTCTGACGACGAAATCCCTACTTCGGGACTGATCTCCATTGCGAACACCGGGCCAAGAGCTTTGGCATTGCTGAAGAGCCAAGACGTTATGACCTCGAATAATCTCTCCTCGACCCCTGCCCTGGACTTGAATTTGGCCCCTAACTCTAAACCTATGTCGAATGCAGAGCCAACCCCAGCGTCGGACCTAGAACCGTCCATGGGTCCTCTCCATGCTGAAAACGCACCGAGCTATAGCTGGTCATACTTCGAGCCAGCCCTGCCTATAGCCTGGTCGTGAGTATCGAAGAGCCATCTCGCCTAAACGAGATGCTCGACCGAATCCATAGCATGTAATTCACGGACGGCAAGACTTTGGTTTACAACAAAGTTAGGCGTAAAGCCGATGACCGGGAAATTCACATCCCACCCATGATACGTCTCCATAATTTTTTATTGTTCCATCCTGATAAATTATAAATCTTGGATGTTTTATATACATTTACTAGCAACTTTATATCCTTTTTTAGGACTAATCTATTGGCATAGTGCCCAGTGCCGGTTGTTGTTTTTTTCTTGTTTTTACTTTGCAAAATATCAATATCAAATGAAGTCCCAATGCCATGAAACTTTTTGGAGATTTTTTCTGGCAGGAAGACATCCAGGAAGCTTATAGAGGGCACGAGTGGACGCCCGTGGGGCCCACCAGGCACCAGGGGCCTCCAACGCACCCTGGTGTCTAGTGGGGCCCACGAGCACCCCCTTGACCTACCTCCGCCTCTATAAATACTCTAAAATCCCAAAAACCCTAGGGGCATAATTTCTTTAGGATAATTCTGAGATATCTAATATAGTAACAGTGGTCGAATTGCTGCATAGCCCCCCTAATACGAATTTGGCAAATCCTTGTTCTAAAGTTAGCGCGCCATTGAGGTACGTAAATATTAGTAGGCACACACGAAGCCCGTTGCATGGAAGGAAAGAGCAAGAGCTGAGTCGAGGAAATAGTTTTTCCACTGCTGCAAGTTCCAGAACCATGAGATCCAATCTAGAGGCCTTTCAGGCACTTTGTCGGAGGAGGCAACAATCACGGAGGGGTTCTTCATCATCCTTGTTGCCCCTCCAATGATGCATGAGTAGTTTACCACAGACCTAGGGTATGTAGTTAGTAGCTAGATGACTTCTTCTCCTCTTTGATCTTCAATACAATGTTCTCATCAATGTTCTTGGAGATCTATTTGATGTAACTCTTTTTTGCGGTCTGTTTGTTGGAATCCTATGAATTGTGGGTTTATGATCAGTTCTATCCATGAATATTATTTGAGTCTTTGCTGAACTCTTTGATGCATGATTTTTATAGCCTCATATTTCTTCTCCGATTTATTGGTTTGCTTTAGCCAACTAGATTGATTTATCTTGCCATGGGAAGAGGTGCTCTGTGATGGGTTCGATCTTGTGGTGCTCAATCTCAGTGACAGAAAGAGACATGACACACACGTATCATTGCTATTGTGGGTACCAAGATAGGGTTTTCTCATACGTGAGATTATTTTCTTTACATCATGTCATCATTCTTATTGCATTACTCCATTTTTCCATGAACTTTATACACTACATGCATGCTGGATAGCGGACAATGTGTGGAGTAATAGTAGTAGATGCAGGCAGGAGTCAGTCTACTAATCTTGGATGTGATGCCTATATACATGATCATTGCCTTGGATATCGTCATGATTATTCACTTTTCTATCAATTGCCCAACAGTAATTTGTTTACCCACCGTATGCTATTTTCTTGAGAGAAGCCTCTAGTGAAAACTATGGCACCCGGGTCTATTTCCTATTATGTATAAAATCCAAAATACCTTGCTGCAATTTTTCTTTCTTTATTTTATTTTGAAATTTTGTTACATCTATTCATCAAAACCTATACAATTTAATCTATCTCAATACCGTTGAGGGATTGACAACCCCTCTCACGCATTGGGTTGCAAGTGTTTGTTGTTTGTGTGCAGGTGTTGTTTACATACTGTTGCTTGGTTCTCCTACTAGATTGATAATCTTGGTTTCATAATTCAGGGAAATACTTACCTTTGTTGTGTTGCATCATCCTCTTCTCTTCAGGGAATTACCAATGCAGATACAAGCAATCAGGAAGAATTTGTGGCGCCGTTATCGGGGAGACATCATCAACATCTATCAAGTACCTACACATAAAATACATCTCCTTGAAATTACTTTATTTTCCATTCACCTCTTGTTTTCATCTCGCCCACTTCTAATTTTTTTGCAAAAATAAAAAATTGTTTGCTTTTTCCTTGTTGGATCTTTTATTTGCTTGTGATCTTGTTTGAGTAGTCACGATGTCTCAAGAAAACACCAAATTGTGTGATTTTTCCAATACTAATAATAGTAATTTTATTAGTACTCCTATTGCTCCTCCCGCTGCTAGTGCGGAGTCTTATGATATTAATGCCGCTTTGTTGAATCTTATTATGAAAGAGTAATTTTCCGGTAATCCTAATGAGGATACCACGTCCCATCTAAACACTTTCGTAGATTGTGCAGAATGCAAAAGAAAAAACGATGTGGACAATGATATTGTGAAATTAAAATTATTTCCTTTCTCTTTGTGTGATCCTGCAAAAATTTGGTTTTCATCTTTGCCACGAAATAGTATTTATTCTTGGGACAAGTGCAAAGATGTTTTTATCACTAAGTATTTTCCTCCCGCAAAAATTATTTCCCTTAGAAATCAAATCATGAATTTCAAGCAACTTGAGCATGAACATTTTGCACAATCTTAGGAAAGAATGAAATTAATGCTAAGAAATTGTCCTACTCATGGTTTAAATCTATGGATGATTATACAAAAAAAATATGCGAGATTGATTTTTGTTTCTAGAAATCTTTTAGATTCCACCGCGGGTGGTACTCTTATGGAAATTACTTTGCGTGAAGCTACTAAATTACTTGATAATATCATGGCAAATTATTCACAATGGCATACCGAAAGAGCGCCTACTAGTAAAAAGGTTAATTATGTTGAACAAATTAGTACTTTGAGGGGAAAAGTTGATGCACTTATGAAATTGGTTGCTAGTAAAAATTATCCTATTTATGTTAATGGTGTGCCTTTTTCTACTTTGATTGAGAAAGTAAAACATATAAAGATGTTAAGATGTTAAGATGATTGGTGTTTCCTCCATTTATTCCTTGTTTAGTAATGTTAAGATTGATGAAAAGAGGACCTAAGAAGAGTCAAACTTTAGCTAGAAGGTGTCCTCATAATTCGGAGGGTGAAAATCTTGTTGAAAAAATTGATAAAAGTGGGTTTGGAGAGGTAAAAACTTTAACTAGTGGTGTGCCCACTCTTTTGAACTACAAAGACTTTAATTATGATCGTCGTTCTTTGATTGAATGTATTTCTTTGTTGCAATCCATGCTAAATTCACCCAATGCCTATGAACAAAATAAAGCTTTTACTACATATTGTAGAAGCAATGATGAAAGCTTTAGAAGAAAAGCTCGGCGAAGGTCGTTGTAATTAAAACAATTCAGCATTGGCTTCCCTCTCAAAAGCTGCAAGACATTACGGTGTTCCTCCATCCAATTACTTAAAGGAAAAGAAAGCGTTGGATGCTCATCTTGAGACTCCTGGACCTGCTTCTTCACCAGTTCTAGGTCCTTTTCGGACCTCTCAAGATTCCAGTTCATCTCTGCTATCTCCTCGGAGGCGGAGCCCGGCGCCGAGGTCGACACCTCCATAAAAACACTCCACAACGAGCCATGTGATCAAATGCATTGAGACTTCGGCAAACGTCTAACTCCTCAAGCAATGTCTTGGGGGTTCCGCACTATGCTCGTACTTTCGATCCCAACGCCGGTTTTATGAAACCAGCCTTGGGCTTGGGGGCTACTCACTAACTACGGTGTGAGTTGTCTTCGGGCAGAAATGCAGATTTACAAAAGAAAAACAAGGAAAATATTTTCTCACAAGGATAAAAGAGTACCTCGAAGCTCGTAACAAGTCCCTTGAAGGCCTCGTGCAATCCGGCCCCCGTGGACCAGAAGCCCTGTAGCACCGCACCTACCAAGGCACGATGTTATTCTTTGAGGTAGGAACCCCTTCAAGGACTCCTCCATTTTTTGGGCCACCCCGCGCTAGCCCGCCTTGGGGCTAGAGGCGAGGGTGGAAAAACGACCTCAGACCGGAGCGCTTGGGATTTGGGCGGAGGGGCCTCTGGCTGTGGCAATGGAACTAGAGTGGATGTCGGTTGGGCCAGAGATTGGCCCAACCCTTCTTTAGAGACCTCAGGGATCTTGTCTCCTTGGTCCTACATGACCGAGGCCTCAACCTCGGCCATGACGGCCGACTCTCCGCCCCCGCCACGTCGCCTTCAGGGGCCAGAATGGATGCCTATCATGATCTGGCGGAGGAGTGGCAGTATCCAGGGTCACATTGGCGGATGGCAACCTGCTCAAAGAGTCGCTGGGGCGCGCCTTAGGGGGGTTGCATAATAGTGCTTGGGTGAATTTACTCCTGCCAGAGAAAACTAATGAAAGTTAAACAATAAAATGACAACACATACCCTTGGGGTGTCGTTTCTTCCTCCCCGTGGCGAGGGGGTCGTCCTCTGACTCGTGGAGAGAATGCTTTTCTCCGACGACTGGCCTACGGTCCCAGTCGAGGTCCTCTTCGGCCTCTTCAGCTGCGTGCCATCCCTTGGGGATCACCACATGTGGCTCCTCTACGAGGAGCGTCGTGAGCAGGGGGTCCTTGGCTCCTCGGGTAATGGGGCCGGGCAATGCATTTTCTTCATCGCAGCCAACCACTTCTACAATTATAGAGCCAGGTGGTGTGGAAACATCTATCTTGACACACGGAAATAGAAGAATGTAAACACATGTGATTGAACCCTTACTGGTGGGGCTCTGTAGCCAGCCTCGAAGTCGAGGTCTTTCACCTCCTTGGAGATCTTATCCATAGCCATCTTGAGGAGGCGGGACCACATGCCGACTAGGTCAGAGCGGAAGAAACGGAGAACGGGCCCGACATCCCCAGATTTGTGCTCCCACATTGGGGTAGCCCGGTGTTGGAGCGGAAGGATGCGACGGTTGAGCATGACATGGATCACCTCAGGGAGTTGGAGGTCCTTCTCGGTGAACCACCACTTGATCTTCTTGATCAATACCTCTACCTCCTTGGGGTCCTCCCAAATGACGCCCTTCTCCCTCCAAGACGTAAGTTTCTTCAGGGGCCCGGCCGAGAATACTGTGTCGGATTTCGGGTTCTGGCAGACCCTCTAGATTCGAACACTGGGTGCGCGCGGAGGTTTCGCCCTCTGCCTACCTGCACCTCACCGCCTCGCTATGATCTAAGCAAACAAATGAACAACACAAGAGACACAGAGTTTATACTGGTTCAGGCCAACATTGTGGTGTAATACCCTACTCCACTGTGTGGTGTGGTGGATTGCCTCTTGGGCTGGTGACGAACAATACAAGGGAGAACAGCCTCACGAGGGTCTGTTCTCGGCTGGTGCGATGAACTACTAGGGGGAGTTCAGTCGCTCTCTCTACTGGTTTCCTGGTGAGGATCCCATTGCCTCTATCTTGTGGTGGCTAGTCCTATTTATAGGCAAAGGCCCTAGGCCTCCTCCCAAATATTGAGCGGGAAGGGCGCCAACAATTGGCCATTTTGAAGGGGAACATCCAGTACACTTATCCTGACTAAAGTTGGTCCTCGCCTGCCAAAGGCTCTGGTAGTGACGCCGGCTTGGGCTCCACGATGACCTCCATCCTGGCGTTCTGCTGGTCTTGGTCTTGTTGCACCGAAATGGATACCTTTGCTTGATACTCTCGCATGCGCTTGCTCCCTTTGCACTAAATAGGAAAGGGAGGACACTGTGCGGCCTGGCGCCCACCTGGCGCCCTTGGTTGTCATGGATTGCGTCATGGGCACCTCGTGAGGTACCCTGCCTTGATCTCTCCGCCTCCTCGCGAGCCAGCCCGATGAGGCCGTGCCTGAGGAAGCCTCCTGTCGTCCGCCCCGTGAGGCTTGGCCCCTCGCGAGGGTCTTGAGCTCGTGCTGATGAAGATGGGCCATGCTGGGCCGCCCCTTGAGCCACGCCGCAGGCCGCAGGCAGGCAAGTCTGGGGACCCCCCTTCCCAGAATGCCGACAGTAGCCCCCAGGCCCAAGGCGCGCCCAGACTTGGCTGAGCAGAGAGGCGAAGGGGCAAGTGCGAAGAGTCGCGGGCCCTAACAGCCTGCGGCCTTGGATGCCGCGTGGCGGTTGATTGGACGTGGGCGGCTCCGCAACTGCGTGAATCGACAAAAGAGCGGCATCTGTCTAGGCTTTGCTTCCCTTGCTTCCTCCGGTCATTGCCCAAATCCCCTTTCTTGCGCTCTTCCTTTCTGCCTCTGAAATCTTCAGATCTACCTTGACCGTGCGCCCTGGCAAGACATGGCGCCTCGCCAGACCCCGGCCGAATCTTGGTACTCGCCCGCCTTGGACTCGTCGAACGTGTCGGTGGAGAGCCTTGCCCGGATGCGCCGGATGGTGGCGGCGCACGGCATCGACGGGGCGAAGGTGTTCAAGGCCGACTCTGCCCTTCCTGAGGCCTGGGGGAGCACCTTCTATCCGCTCTTCGTAAGCACCATTACTGCCGATCTGGTGCTTCCCTTTTCTGAGTTTTTCCTCTCTGTCCTCCGCCATTACGACCTGCAAGCTCTGCATCTCCACCCGAACTTTGTTCTTCTTCTGGCGATCTTCGCCTACTATTGTGAGGCTCATGTCGGAGTGCAGCCCTCAGTGGCCTTGCTGCGCCACTACTTCTCCCTCCGGCCCTCTCGTGGTGCCATATCCGCGTGCGCGAGCTTTGTCACGTATGGCGGCTCCAATGCCATCTCGAAGCCCGGGAAGAGGATTGAGGGCTTCAGGAGCAAGTGGGTCATGGTAGATGTTGGGCGCATCCATCCTCGGCTGATTCTGCCCACGGGGCAGCCCACGAGTTCCAATGATTGGTCTCACGCGGAACTCGTGGACCCCCGCGTGAAGCCAGTGTTGGAGAAGATGGACGCCGATCTAAGGCCGGGCAACATGTCGGTGGCGAAGCTGACTGGTGCGTCGCTCCTGAGGGAGTTCCTGGAGAACCTGGTGGCCCCGCTTCGTAAGTACTCGCTTCCGCTGTGGAGGCCCCGCCTGAGCCCCGCAGTCTTGGCCGACGAAGACCTGGCCGCGGTCCTCCAATCTTTGGTCGGAGGAGACATGGCGAGGCTGGAGGGCACCCATGTGCCCCTGTTTCTTCGAGATGATTGGGAGAAGGTGGTGGACTCCATGCCCGTCTTCAATGGGGGCGAGCCAGTGCCCATGGAGGCTCCCGAGGACCCGGCGGCCCAGGCGACGGTGAACGTGTCCTTCGGCGACTCCAGCGAAGAGGAGGAAGAAGAGGAGAGGGAAGGGGAGCCCGACTCTGAGGCTACCGACGGGGAGTCGAGAGCGCCTCTCCCCCGGCGCAGGCCCCACGCACTCCGCCTCCTGCCAAGCGACGACGAGGATGATGACGAGCGGGGCGGCGGGAGCTTGCCCCCGATCTCGAAGAAGGCCAGGTCTGGGCTGGTCCCCCTCGGGCCTGCCCCGGCTCCGAGGCGATCCTCGGACGTGCCTCCTACTTCTGAGCCTCTCGAGGCTGATCCCAGGAGCCGGCTCTCGGGCTTCAAGTATGGTCGGAGGTTGCTCAAGCTCGCGAGCGGTGACCAGTAAGTGCTTGATTCTTGTTTTATTCCTTGCTTTGTCGTTGAGGCTTGATGTTTGTATCTCTTGGCTAGGCTGGCGCCTGCGGTGAAGAAACTGAAGGTGGCTCCTGAGGCTCCATCCGGGGCAGCGCCTCTGCCCATGAAAGAAGGTGGCTGCAAGGCACAGGCCTCTCCTGCCTGGTCGTCCTCGTGAGGCCTGGTGGAGCTGGCTGGGGCGAGCTCAGCCCCCATGGCCCAAGCGACTCCTAAAGTATCCTTGCCTGATGCCATCGCCACAGTTGTTGGGGCGCAGCAGGTCCCGCCTTAGGATGCTGTGGTTACGCTGCCGTCCTCTCCTCCTACTCCACCAACTGATGTCTCTCCGACTCCTTCCACCATCCTGGATCGCGCCGCTGCCGAACTGGACCGGCTGCGGCAAGATCTTCTAGGCGCCGACCCTCGCTTGGTGGCCGGGCGCTTGGAGCTAGCTTCTGGCTGGATTCACTCTAACACTTCGATTCGAGCGGCGCTGGTTCAGGCCTCGACGGCCTGCGACGAGGAGAAGTAGGCCATCCTCGGGGCGAAGGCCGCTCGAGATGCCGCCTTGGGAGAGGCGGCCGATGCCCAAGGTCGCTGCAAGGCACTGGAGAGCGAACTGCGGGGCCTGCGGGGCCAACTTGCCGAGGAGGTCCACATCCGCCAAGAGAAGGAAGAAGACCTGAAGGCTCGCGAGGCGGCCATCAAGGACCGAGACGCCAAGCTTAACAAGCGCTGTGACAGCCTGGGCGCACTAGAGCAGGAGTTGGAAGCATGGAAGGCCGAGCTAGACGGCAAGGCGCGGGTCCTTGCCGAGGACCGCGAGGCCTTCACGGAGACGGAGGTGAAGGTTCGTGGCTTGCTGAAGTCGCTCTATGACAGCGGCCTGGAAAGCCCACTGGCCGGCGTCGAGGATGGCCCCGCCAAGCTGCTCCCCTTCATGGTTCGTGCTCTTGAAGATGTCACCCTTGGCCTTGGCCCTACGGCTGAGGCCGAGGCGCGCGTCCTATCTTCTGTAGCGCTGACGCGGGTCCTTACCCACGTCTACCTTCGCGACCCCAATGTCAACCTCGACAGCCTGCTGGAGCCAGCGAGTAGTGAGCTTGCCACTGCCGCTGCTAAGGCCGTGAAGGGTTGTGCGGAGGCTCTGATGTCGAAGTTCTGGGCCTTCAGCACCAATCCGAAGCGAGGCGCTGCCGGTCCTGCGGCTCCACGAGGAGAACCCGCTCCGTGGAGTTCCGCCGCCAACAAATGACTCCGTCGTGGCTCCTGTCCTGCTTTCAGCTTCTGTAACATGCATCATGCCTCGGGGAGGCGTTTAAACTTGTGTTTGGTGTCGTGATAACAGTTATGGACTGTAATATTTGCTTTTGAATTCCTTGAAATTTGCGCTCTTCCTACTTGCTTATGTTCTATGCCGGCAGAGCCCAGCCCCGCGCATACCTCAGCCGCCGTTAGCCCCTACTAGAAACCAGGACAGGACCAAGGAGTGAGGGGCTACGTGACAAGTTAGGCTCCTGAGTTGCGATGCTCAGGAGTCCCCCTTGGCGCACGAACAGCAAGTAGGGAGGTGAGATGTGTGGGTGAATCTACCATTCTACATCTGCAGAGCCCGGCCCCGCGCATACCTCAACTGCCGTTAGCCTTTCGGAACTAAGGAGTGAGGGGCTACGTGACCAGTTAGGCTCCTGAGTTGCAATGCTCAGGAGTCCCCCTTGACACTCAAATGGCCTTCGTACCTTGGCTCCGCTCAGGGAGAGACGCGCGACGAACCAGGCCCGAGGGGCCTGGCTGGGTGGCGTACGTCTGGGCGTGATCCAGGCGCAGCCCCCGTGCCCAGCCCCCTCGCGCGGCACTCCCGAGGGGAGGCATTGTGATGAGACCAGACACTGAGCTCTGGATTCCCTGAGGTTGATGCGGCCAAGGGCCACCCTCAGTTGTTTATCACCAGCGCGAAGCATAGCGCTTTCGTATGTGTACGGGCATAGCTGCTCCTCGGCAGTGTCGTCAGCCAGCGCGGAGCATGGTGCTTCCACTGGTGCGTGGGAGGGGGCTCCCCTCCGGGAGGAGCCCCCAGGGCATGTACAGCCCCGCCCTGACACGTGGCTGGCACGGTAGGGCTTGACGAGGTGTATCTGGGCACCCGTGAGCCAGCGCGGGACTCATGGGGCCCTACCTCAAGGCGGGTTGCGCTTGGCTCTGGGCCTTATCTTGGAGTGTGTTCCTGCAAATTTGGCTAGATGCCGATGCTCTACGTCCTCGGGTCCCGGCTCTCGGGCTGGTCTCAGCCGTCACTAGTGTGCCGGGGCGCGATGCGGTGGGCAGACCAGAGGGTGAGGGCCGGACAGCCGGTAGGAGCCCAGAGTCGCGATGCTCAGGCACCCCCCTTTAACGCGCAAGCTGTGTTAGATGTCAAAAGTCTATGTCCTCGGGTCCCGGCTCTCGGGCTGGTCTCAGTCGTCGCTGGTGTGCCGGGGCGCGATGCCGTGGGCAGACCAGAGGGTGAGGGCCAGAGAGCCGGTAGGAGCCCTGAGTCGCGATGCTCAGGCACCCCCCCCCTTTAACGCGCAAGCTGGGTTAGATGTCGAAACTCTACGTCCTCGGGTCCCGACTCTCGGGCTGGTCTCAGCCATCGCTGGTGTGCCGGGGCGCGATGCCATGGGCAGACCAGAGGGTGAGGGCCGGAGAAGCCATGTACCTAGGGTAGGGTCATGGACCTGTCCAAGGTACCCTCCCCAAGGACACCTCTAGAAGAAACTGTCTTTCAGTCGACCTGGAAGGATTCCACTCGACGGACTCGAAGACACTCGACCATGAAGACTCACTCGACCACCAGGAGATCCAGGGTCACTATGCATCCAAACGGTCTGTTATTAAGTAGTCTTTATGGCCATGATATCACTTTATGTAAGACCTTACCAGTAACACCAGGCCTTTATGTACATTGAACCCTCCGCTACGTGGCCTGGCTGGGGTCCTGGCGCACTCTATATAAGCCACCCCCCTCCACAGGCAGAAGGGTTCGCACCTCTGTAACTCATACGCATATAATCTAGTCGACCGCCTCCGGGCTCCAAGACGTAGGGTTGTTACTTCCTCCGAGAAGGGCCCGAACTCGTAACTCCCTTGCGTATACAACTACTCCATAGCTAGGATTTTGCCTCTCCATACCTACCCCCTATTCAACTGTCAGACTTAGAACCACGACAGTTGGCGCCCACCATGGGGCAGGTGTCTTAGCGACTTATTGGAGAAGTTGCAATTGTTCCGATCACCTTCACCATGGTTTCAGGCGGAGTTTTGGTGGAGGGCCGCCAGATCCATCTCGGCGCGCTCACGTTTATCGCCGACGACTCCTCTTGGCTCCAGGAGGCTCCACTCGACATCGACGCGCTCCCAGTCCGTGGGGTGACACACTTTCGTGCATGTGTCTGCGGCGTCCTGCTGCGGCAACCGTCGGCCCCGTATCAGTCGACCCATGCATCATCCTCCCTCCCTGTCTCCTGCCAGCGCAAGCGCTCTAGTCGGTCGAGGCTTCAGCGGTGGCTAAGACACGCAGTGGCTCACCAATCGGCCACAACCCAAGTCGCGGCGATTGAGCCCGACGAATCTCTCTACGGCTTGTTCGATCTATCGACTGGCTCCGTAGAGACTGCATCCGAGTGCGACAGGAGTGATCCAGCAGCGGAGGTCCTGATGGTCAATGGGCCTCGTAGTACTCCCGGTTTCCCCTGCACCAACGGAGGGGACGGCGGAGGCGACCCAGCTCAGGTCCACGAGGAGTATCAACCCGAGCCACTCACTTCGTTGCAAAGAGAAGATCTTCACCGTCGGAACATGGATGCTCTACATACTCCTATCGTAGGAGAAACCCCTGAGGCTCGTGCCTTGGAGGACGCGCGTTTGGCGAACTTGGCTGAGCGCACTCGACTGGAGAACCTCCAGTGAGCACTCGACGAGCACGCGCGGCAACGAGTTCCAGACTCTAGTAGACGTCAACTCTTTCCGCCACCGACTCAGGTATATCGAACCCCAATTCAGAATTTGGCAGCTACAGCCTGTATAGCGGAGTCGATTCAGCCCTCTCAGTCAGAGGCTGGCAGAGGCTTGATGCAGATTAGAGATTTGCTCCGGGCAGCAGGAGATCAAAATTCACTTGTATCACAGTCGCGTAATAGGATTTACAGTCGATCCGTCGCTGCGAATACAGTCTAGTCGGCCCATAGCCCGAGATCACCCCTGCGGCGTGAGGGACATGGGGGTCGACGTGATCAGTATGATGACCGATTCAATCGCAATGATCGGCGTCGAGTGCCCACTCCTCCCCAAGGGGTGGGTCTTACGCCCCCTCGGCAGCAAGATGACAGACGCCAACACAGTGTTGGGCGAAGGGTTCCAATCGACCCCAGAGAACCAGGCTTTGACACGTGGTCCATTATCGTGCAAGGTCTGGTCGACGGGAACAGAGCTCACCGTGAAGGCCATGATAGAGATGCGCCCACCAGCAGCCGAGTTCATGTCTCAGGACCAGAGTGTTTTAGCAGAGCCATCAGAGCCGTGGTGATCCCTCCCAACTTCAGGTTGGCGACTGGGGTGAGTAAGTTCACTGGTGAGTCCAAGCCCGATACTTGGCTTGAGGACTACCGAGTGGCTGTTCAGATTGGCGGTGGTAATGATGAGGTGGCCATGAAACACTTACCACTTATGTTAGAGGGCTCGGCCAGAGCCTGGCTGAATCAGTTGCCTCCTAGCAGCATTTACACTTGGGAAGATCTTGCCCGAGTGTTTTTCAGGACATTTGAAGGGATGTGCAAATGTCCTGCGGGTCTGACAGAGCTGCAGGTTTGCATACAAAAGTCGAATGAAACCCTGAGAGATTACATCCAGAGGTGGATCACATTGCATCATACGGTGGAAAACGTATCTGATCACCAAGCAGTATGTGCCTTCAAGGAAGGTGTTAAGAACAGAGAGTTAAGTTTGAAGTTTGGTCGGACCAGAGACATGACTCTGAGTCGAATGATGGAAATTGCCACCAAATATGCCAATGGCGAAGAAGAGGATCGACTCCTGAGTGGCAAGTACAAGCCGAGCCAGTCGGAAAAAGGGAACTCCAGTCGGAAGCAGAAGCGGAAAGCCAAGCCAGCTGCTCCTGGAGAAGCCTTGGCCGTGACTCAGGGCAAGTTTAAAGGGAAGCCCAAAGGATCTTGGAACCCCAAGAAGGTGAAGGACAAGGAAGGAAACGACATGATGGATTTGCCATGCCACATCCACACGAAGAAAGATGAAGAGGGTAACTTCATTTACCTGAAACATACCACTTGCCAGTGCCGGCTCTTAATCCAGCAGTTTCAAGGGAAACAGCCCAAGGATAAAGAAAAGGAGTCGGACAAGATTGAGGACAAAGAGGATAGTGATGAAGGATACCCCCATGTCAATTCCACCCTGATGATTTTTGCTGATGTTGAGAGCAAAAGTCGATTGAAAGTTATCAACCGAGAAGTGAATATGGTTGCTCCGGCAACACCCAGTTATCTGAAGTGGTCTCAGACCGCCATCACATTCGACCAGTCCGATCATCCGACACACAGAGCCACCCCTGGGAGGCAAGCTTTGGTGGTCGACCCAGTCGTCGAAGGCACTCGACTGACTAAGGTTCTGATGGACGGTGGCAGCAGACTGAACATATTGTATGCGGACACACTGAAGGGAATGGGCATTCCGATGTCCAGACTCAGTTCCAGCAACATGAGCTTCCATGGAGTCATTCCTGGAAAAAAGGCTGAGTCACTCGGCCAAATTGCTCTTGATGTGGTTTTCGGCGATTCAAAGCATTTCCGCAAAGAAAAGTTAACATTTGAAGTTGTGGATTTCCAGAATGCTTATCACGCCATTTTAGGCAGGCCAGCTTATGCACGATTCATGGCTTGACCATGTTACGTGTGCCTCAAATTGAAGATGCCTAGTCCCAAAGGGGTGATCACCATCACTGGCAATCGGAAAAAGGCAGAAGAGTGCTTTCAGAAGGGCTCAAAGATCGCCGATGCTCAGATGGCAGTGGTAGAGCTGCAGGAATACCAGAAAACCGCAGATCCGAGTGATTTGTTGCGAGCCAAGAAGCCTGCTACCAAATCAGCGTTTCAGTCGTCTGGTGAGACAAACCCAATTCACATCAACCCGACCGACCCCAATGCTGCTCCGACTCATATCTCAACAACACTCGAAGAAGCGCTCATCCAGTTCCTCCGTGAGAACTGGGACATCTTCGCATGGAAGCCTACTGACATGGCTGAGCATAGCCTACGAGTTGACTCAAAGGTGAAACCTGTCAAGGAACATCTTCGACGGTCTGCCATCCAGAAGAGAAAAGCCATTGGCGAGGAGGTAGCTCGGCTCTTAGCAGCAGAGACTATCCGAGAGATTTACCACTCCAAGTGGCTCGCCAATGTTGTCATGGTCCCCAAGAAGGACAAGTCACTTCGCATGTGCATTGATTTCAAACATATCAATCGGGCCTGCCCGAAAGATCATTTTCCTCTCCCCCGCATCAACCAAATAGTCGACTCGACTGCGGGATGTGAGCGCCTGTCTTTTTTAGACGCCTATTTCGGTTATCATCAGATCCGTCTGTATGGACCCGACGAGATCAAACCAGCTTTTATCACCCCATTCGGATGCTTCTGCTATGTCACCATGCCATTCGGCCTCAAGAATGCCGGAGCCATGTTCATGAGGATGATTCAGAAGTGTTTGCTCACTCAAATCAGTCAGAACGTGGAAGCATACATGGATGATATTGTGGTCAAATAACGGAAGGGTTCCGACCTGTTGACTGACCTCGCTGAAACATTTGCCAATCTCAGAAGGTATGATATCAAGCTTAATCCATCAAAGTGCACATTCAGAGTTCCTGGCGGAAAGTTACTCGGTTTTCTTGTTTCCGAACAAGGAATCGATGCCAACCCGGAAAAAGTTGGTACTATACTCCGAATGAAACGCCCCGTGCGTGTGCACGATGTCCAGAAACTTCCTGGATGCTTGGCCGCGTTAAGTCGATTCATCTCTCGCCTCGGTGAAAAGGCACTGCCTCCTTACTGACTGATGAAGAAGTCAGACAAGTTCGAGTGGACTCCAGAAGCTGATGCAGCGTTTGCAGAACTTAAAGCTCTGCTCTCCACCCAGCCGGTGCTTGCTGCCCCAGTCAGCAAAGAGCCCATGTTGCTTTACATTGCAGCTACAGGACAAGTCGTCAGTACAGTACTTATGGTCGAGCGGGAAGAAGAAGGGAAACCTTCAAAGTTCAGCGCCCAGTATATTATCTTTCCGAAGTATTGACCCCATCGAAGCAAAGATACCCTCATTATCAGAAGCTTGTATATGGGATTTACATGACCACGAAGAAGGTTTCTCACTATTTTTCTGATCATTCCATTACAGTCGTCCGCGACGCCCCATTATTAGAGATTTTGCACAACAGAGATGCAACTGGTCGAGTGGCAAAGTGGGCGATTGAACTCCTTCCCCTTGATATCAAGTTTGAGGCAAAGAAAGCAATTAAGTCCCAAGCAGTAGAAGATTTCATCGCCGAGTGGATTGAACAACAACTGCCGACTCAAGTTCACTCGGAGCACTGGACCATGTACTTTGACGGTTCTAAGATGTTGAATGGTTCCGGTGTTGGGGTAGTATTGGTTTCCCCCCCGAGGAGATAAGCTCAAATATGTGCTCTAGATCCACTTTCATTCCTCCAACAATGAAGCAGAATACGAAGCACTTTTGTACGGGTTGCGCATGGCCATTTCAATCGGCGTCCGTCGCCTTATGGTTTATGGCGATTCAGATTTGGTGGTCAATCAGGTGATGAAGGAGTGGGACGTTAGAAGCCCAGACATGACTAGTTACTGCAATGCGGTAAGGAAGATGGAGGAGAAATTTGAAGGGTTAGAGCTCCATCATATACCTCGACTGAAGAATCAAGCAGCTGATGATTTGGCAAAGATAGGTTCCAAGAGAGAAGCCATTCCCGGTGATGTGTTCTTGGAACATATCCATACTCCATCAGTTCAGGAAGATCCTTTTACTGAAGAAGCTCCGCAGCCAAAAAGTGTCACAGATCCGACTGAAGTAGAAGTTCCAGCAGTGGTCGACCTGATCATGGAAGCATTGGTCATCACTCCTGACTAGACAGTGCCGTACATCGCGTATATCTTAAGGAAAGAGCTCCCAGAGGATGAAGAAGAGGCTCGACAAATCGTTCGCCGATCCAAAGCCTTTACCGTGATAAAGGGACAGTTGTACAGAGAGAGCGCGACTGGAGTCGGTCAGAAATGTATAACGCCAGAAGAAGGTCGAATAATCCTTGACGATATCCACTCGGGGACCTGTGGCCATCATGCGTCTTCTCGGACCATTGTGGCTGAAGCATACCGAGCGGGATTTTACTGGTCGAGAGCAAATGAAATGGCAAAGGAGATAGTCGACAAGTGCGAAGGATGTTAATTTTACTCCAATATGTCACACAAGCCCGCCTTAGCTTTTAAGACCATCCCACTCGTCTGGCCATTCGCTGTATGGGGATTGGATATGGTTGGACCACTAAGAACAGGCAGAAGCGGTTTCACCCATGTGCTGGTGGCAGTCGACAAGTTCACTAAGTGGATTGAAGCTAAACCCATCAAGAATCTTGATGCCGGCACTGCTGTCAGCTTCATCAGGGAGTTGGTATTCAGATACGGAGTTCCCCATAGCATCATCACTGATAATGGGTCGAACTTCGATTCCGAAGAATTTAGAGCCTTCTGCACGTCTCAGGGCACACGAATCGACTATGCTTCAGTCGCTCACCCCCAGTCGAATGGGCAGGCGGAACGAGCAAATGGTTTAATTCTCAAAGGACTGAAATCCCGACTGATGCGTGACCTCAAGCATGCAGCTGGCGCATGGGTCGACGAACTTCCATCAGTACTTTGGGGATTAAGGACCACACCTAATTGGTCGACTGGGAGAACTCCGTTCTTCTTAGTTTACGGAGCTGAAGCAGTCCTGCCGAGTGACCTACTTCACAACGCACCTCGGGTCGAACTCTACACTGAAGTTGAAGCAGAACAAGCCCGACAGGACGCAGTTGACCTTCTAGAAAAAGAAAGAGAGATGGCCTTGATCCAATCGACCATTTATCAGCAGGACTTGCATCGATTCCATGCCAAAAACGTGAAGAGTCGAGCCTTCCAAGAGGGAGACTTGGTTCTCTGAGTGGATCAGCAGAAGCCACACAACCTTGCTCCTACTTGGGAAGGTCCCTTCATCGTCACCAAAGTTCTCCACAATGGGGCGTACCGCCTTTACAATGTCGAGCACCAGATTGACGAGCCCCGAGCGTGGAACCCGGAGCTACTCCGCCCCTTTTATACTTAAGTATTCACTCATATGAGTTGTAATAAAAGTACTTCTGTATTTATTTATCAAAGACAAGAGTTTTATAATTTTCCTAGTGATTGTTGTTACTTTTGTCCACATAAAGCAGTCCCGCAGTGGGTGGCTTAGCTGCGAATCCATTTCGCCTAAGTTTGTAAACAAAATCCTTACTGAGTAGTGAGCCAGCCTCCCACTCGGAGGCTTAGCTGCGAATCCGTTTTGCCTAAGTTTAAACAAAATCCTACCGAGTGGTAAGCCAGCCTTCCACTCGGAGGCTTAGCTGCAGTCCAAGTACTCGCCTAAGTTTAAACAAAATCCTACCGAGTGGTGAGCCAGTCTTCCACTCGGAGGCTTAGCTGCAGTCCAAGTACTCGCCTAAGTTTAAACAAAATCCTACCGAGTGGTGAGCCAGTCTTCCACTCGGAGGCTTAGCTGCAGTCCAAGTACTCGCCTAAGTTTAAACAAAATCCTGCCGAGTGGTGAGACAGCCTTCCACTTGGGGGCTTAGCTGCAGCCTAGTGTTCGCCTAAGTGCAAATACAACGTGCGCTCCGCAAGGAGGATGAAGCGCAGGTCAACTGCTACCTTCTCCTTCCGAGCTATGTTACAAATACAGCGTGCACTCCGCAAGGAGGACGAAGCGCAGGTCGACTGCTACCTTCTCCTTCCGAGCTACGCCACAAATACAATGTGCGCTCCGCAAGGAGGACGAAGCGCAGATCGACTGCTACCTTCTCCTTCTGAGCTACGCCACAAATACAACGTGCGACCCGCAAGGAGGACGAAGCGCAGGTCGACTGCTACCTTCTCCTTCCGAGCTACGCCACAAATACAACATGCGCTCCGCAAGGAGGACGAAGCGCAGGTCGACTGCTACCTTCTCCTTCCGAGCTATGCCACAAATACAACATGTGA
>NC_057798.1:200381955-200387695 GCF_018294505.1 Triticum aestivum
ACCGAGTGGAGAGCAAACCTCCCACTCGGGGGCTTAGCTGCAGCCCAGTGCTCGCCTAAGTTTTTGAAAATCCTACCGAGTGGAGAGCAAACCTCCCACTCGGGGGCTTAGCTGCAGCCCAGTGCTCGCCTAAGTTTTTGAAAATCCTACCGAGTGGAGAGCAAACCTCCCACTCGGGGGCTTAGCTGCAGCCCAGTGCTCGCCTAAGTTTTTGAAAATCCTACCGAGTGGAGAGCAAACCTCCCACTCGGGGGCTTAGCTGCAGCCCAGTGCTCGCCTAAGCATGACGATGTACAAGTCGATTGCAATTTGTGCTTCGTCCCTACCTGCAAAAGTGCATCACAAACACTAGTATATATTCCGAGCGAAGGACAATGATTGTTCGATGGCAAATGCAAACATATTCAACGGCAAACCCAAGTTCAGATAGCGTCCTACGGATCCAGAAGTGCTCAGGCACCAAGCCTGTTAAAGTTTATCGGTTACAAAAACCACTCGGCATTCCGAGGCAAATTTAAGGCATCAAGCATAGAAGTTTTTTACTCCTCCTGCGGAGGACTAGAAGGCGCACCGAACTCATCCAGGTCGATTCCATCTGCGATCCGAGTGGCAACAGTAATGAAGGTCTCCATGAAAGATCGGAAGTCATGCTTCTTGGTATTGGCCACCTTGAGAGACGCCAGCTTGTCCTCTCGCGTGTCCTTGCAGTGAACACGGACCAGAGACAGAGCAACGTCGGCACCACACCTGGCAGAAGACTTCTTCCATTCTTGCACTCGACTTGGAACTTCGTTCAGTCGAGTCATCAGAGACTCAAGGTCGTTCTGAAGTGTTTCTCCTGGCCAGAGTGTTGTGTCGATGCGCGATGTTGCAACCTTCAGTCTCGCAAGATAGTCGACCACAGCAGCAACACGAGACTCGAGACGGAGCACGTTCATGGTGGCTTCATCCTTCACAGGAGAGTTGATGGGATCCAAGCCAGTCTCCACTCGACTAGTCTCTTCTTCAAAGTTTTGGCAGAATTCTGTGGATACAATCCAAGGATGAGCTGATAGTCCTACAATAAGTCAATGATTGCAAGTCAGTCCGATATAAGGGGTTACCTTCGAGCATGAGGAATAACTTCTTGGCGAGCCCTCCTAGATAAGCCTCTAAGTCGTTCTTCTTTCCCACCAGTTCGCTAGCCTTGTCCCTCAGGGCTATCTTGTCATTCTTCAGTCGGCTGACCTCCTTGTTGGCCACGTCAAGAGTAGCTTTCAGATTGGTATTCTCCTCTTCAAGTTTGCTGATTGAAGCCAGCTTTTCTTCTGCGAGTTTCGTCTTGTCCGAAGCCGCTTTCTGCGCCTCGGCGATGTCAAGGTCCTTCTTCTTCAGAACATCCTTCAGTTTATCTGCAAAATGACAGTGAGATCAGACTCAGGAATGGACAAAAAATAAGGGCAGTCGTCAGGGTTCTCACCAAACATACCTTTTGCCTCCTCCTTCGCCTTCGTGGAGTTTTCCTGGACAAGCTTCAGATCAAGTTCGAGCTGGATATGCTTGTTCTCCAACTCAGTATAACGAGCCACAAGCTCGCAAGATTTCTGCGAAAGATCAGTCAACAGACATCCAAAATAGGTCACTTCCGAGTGACTGAGAGAAAAATCGTAGTATTTCTAAGACTACAGCCGAATCAAAACAATCAACTACAGTCTCAGGGACTACACCCAGTGGGTGCACTCAGCGTGCCCCCACTAGTTCTATCAGTTCAGGCTGATCAGTCGACCAAAAGAAATAGAAAGGCTAACTACCAACAGTTAGACACAGTTTCAAAAAAAAGAGAAGTATTCTTCAGACCATAGCCGACTACCAGCAGTCGACCACGGTCTCGGGGACTACACCCAGTGGGTGCACTCAACGTGCCCCCACTGGTTCCATGATTCCATTCGACCAGATCAAGTGAAGAAAGTAAAAGAGAAAAAAGTTCAAGACATAAAGACTACAGTCGACTGCCAGCAGTCCACCGTAGTCTCGGAGACTACACCCAGTGGGTGCACTCAGCGTGCCCCACTAATCCAGACATTTCAATCGACACACCCAGTGGGTGTATGAAAAATACTAAGATTTTCAGAAAGAAAAATTGTCAGGTATCATATCCTAACAGAACAGGCGGTGGTCAACTAACCTGGACATTGCTCTGAAGAGCTGAACTTGCATCATAAGCTGCTTGGCTGGCGTCTCGGATCGCCTTCTCCTGCTCCATCATGACCCTCGCCTGGCGTATGGCTTCCTTGGCAGCACCTGCTTGGTCCTCTGGGACGTGGTGTGTGGAGAAGAGGGAAGGTGGATCAGCACTCGACGACGGAGGGCGGGCACTCGTCAATGGCACCGCAAAAGACACGGTAGCCTGAGCAACGTTGCCTCCCTCCGGAACCAATGTCTCAGGTGCTGACACAACCTAAGCAGTCTTGCTAGCAGACGCTTTCCTGTTCCTCCTTTGCCTCAGTGGCTCCTCATCGTCATCGTCAGGGAGATTGATGATAATGCTAGGTGGAGCTACAGAAAAGGTTCAAAGTTAAAAATGAAGATCCGATCGACCGAAAGCGAAACTGCACAGATCATACCAGGATTGGAAGTAGCAGCATCCTCCATTTCTTGATCTTCATGCCTGGCTGAGGTCCCAGAAGTAGCAGCACTGCGATTTCAGAAATTAGTCGGTCAGTGATCGGGTCGACCAAGAATATATCCATGTTAAAAGAGAAAACATGAGTTATGCCATTACCTAGAAACAGTCGGAATCTCCATCCTCATCTTTGGTAGGGCCTTCGCCGGTTTTGACGGTGCCGCTCGGGGTTGCTTCGACGCTTTCTCAGTCGGCGCAGAGAATTCGTCCGAGGGCGTTTGGTCGACTGCCCAGCAGGCACGGCTCCCTTGCCACGCTCGACTGCAGGATCTTGGGCGAGCTTGGACTGTCTTTCACTACGAGGAGGCTCGACTACCTCCTCCTCTTCCTCATCAGAGCCAGCATCTTCTTCACCCTCGTCGCTGTCCGACTCCCACTCCTCCTGACTTTCACCTCCAGTTCCTTCTTCTTCTTCGGTCCGTTCTTGCGCCCCGTTGGGCATCGAGTACATCTCGGTAGTGATCTGGAAGACAACAAACAAGACAAAAGTCAGTCGACCGAATTGCAGCAAAGCGGAATGAAGAAAACAGAGTCACAGTCAGAGAAATGTGGTCAGACCTTGTCTGGTTCGTATGACTGGTCGAGTGGCAGGATCCTCCTGGCTCCACGAGGATTATCTTTGTTCCCTGTGATGGCAGTCATCCACCTCTCTAGAGTGGCATCGTCGACCTCCTCTGGGTGGACCCGAGTGGTGTCTTCAGTACCAGAGTACAACCACATTGGATGGCCCCGATATTGAAGTGGCTGAATACGCCGCCGAAGGAAAACCTCTAGAAGATCCATGCCCGTCACTCTGTCGCGAATGAGCTAGACTACGCGCTCCACCAACATCCTAACCTGAGCCTTCTCCTCCGGAAGCACCTTCAGAGAAGATGGCTTGTTCACTCGGTCCATGGAGAACGGGGGGAGGCCAATCGACTGCCCTGGCGTCGACTGGTCTTGGCAGTAGAACCAGGTCGGCTGCCACCCTCGAACTGACTCGGGAAGGGTCATGGCTGGAAAGGCACTCTTACTCCTCATCTGAACCCCAAGACCCCCACACATCTGGATTACTTGGGTTTTCTTGGCATTCGGGCTAGCCTTTTTCACCGTCTGAGAGTGACAGGTGAAAATGTGTTTGAAAAGGCCCCAGTGCGGCCGACAACCCAAGAAGTTTTCGCACAAAGACACGAAAGCGGCGAGATAGGCAATGGAGTTGGGTGTGAAGTGATGGAGTTGTGCCCCAAAGAAGTTCAGAAACCCCCGAAAGAAAAGATTCGGCGGTAGAGAAAAACCACGATCTACATGGGTGGCTAAGAGGACGCACTCACCCTCCTGAGGCTGCAGCTGCCACTCCTTCCCCGGAAGCCTTGCTGGCCCATGGGGGATCAGTCCTTCATTGGCCAGGTCGTCGAGGTCCTTCTGGGTGATGCTCGAGCGGATCCAGTCTCCCTGGATCCAGCCTTGCGGCAGGCCGGACCACGACGAGGATCCGCCCCGACTAGTCGCTCTCCCCTTCGCCTTCGCCGTCGCCTTCTTCGCCCGCTCCAAAGCCGCCGTCTTTTCCTTCACCATCATCGCCGGCGAGGCGCGCAAGGAACAGCAGGGCGGAGGTGGAAGCAAGCGCAGCGGGCAAGTTCGAGGAAGAGGGAGAGGGGAATGAGGGCACACTGTTCGAAAAAAACCCGTCTGGCGCCTTATATGAAGTCTCTTCCGAGTGGCTGACTGATAGGCCCAGACGATCCTGTCAAATCCCGCAATAGGCACGCGTGCAATACGTGGCGAAAAAGATGGCGCGGAGATCGAGGCGTCTTTGCCTTATCCCATATAAGTGTCGCGGCCTCCTCCGCTTCGCGCGCTTCCCAAAATTCGGATCCCCTCAAATCCGCGAATAGCAAAGCAACTTGTTAGACAGCAGATTTCCTCCGATCCGTCGCCCGAAAATCTCCAAGTTCGTAAAGTTCACTCGGCATATGCAAAGAATGGATCAAGGCGACTGAAAGAGAAGTTGACGCCATCACTAAAAAGTCATTGGTCCAGAGTAAGACACTCTCGCAGCACGAAAAGCAGGTCGGAAGAATTCTCAACTCCTTCCTCACTCAAACCTCGATCCATTCGAGGGCTAATGATGAAGCCATGTACCTAGGGTAGGGTCATGGACCTGTCCAAGGTACCCTCCCCAAGGACACCTCTAGAAGAAATTGTCTTTCAGTCGACCTGGAAGGATTCCACTCGACGGACTCGAAGACACTCGACCATGAAGACTCACTCGACCACCAGGAGATCCAGGGTCACTCTGCATCCAAACGGTCTGTTATTAAGTAGTCTTTATGGCCATGATATCACTTTACGTAAGACCTTACCAGTAACACCAGGCCTTTATGTACATTGAACCCTCCGCTACGTGGGCTGGCTGGGGTCCTGGCGCACTCTATATAAGCCAACCCCCTCCACAGGCAGAAGGGTTCGCACCTCTGTAACTCATACGCATATAATCCAGTCGACCGCCTCCGGGCTCCGAGACGTAGGGCTGTTACTTCTTCGAGAAGGGCCCGAACTCGTAACTCCCTTGCGTATACAACTACTCCATAGCTAGGATCTTGCCTCTCCATACCTACCCCCTATTCTACTGTCAGACTTAGAACCACGACAGGCTCCCCTCGGGAGGAGCCCCCGGGCCGTGTACAGCCCAGCCCTGACACGTGGCCGGCATGGTAGGGCATGAGGAGGTGTATCTAGGCACCCGTGAGCCAGTGCGGGACTCACGGGGCCCTACCTCAAGGCGGGTTGCGCCTGGCACTGGGCCTTAACTTGTGCTGTGTTCCTGCAAATTTGGCCAGATGTCGATGCTCTACGTCCTCGGGTCCCGGCCCTCGAGCTAGTCTCAGACATTGCTGATTTGCCGGGGTGCGATGCCGTGGGCAAAGCCAGAGGGTGAGGGCTGGAGGGCCGGTAGGAGCCCTGAGTTGCCATGCTCAGGTACCCCCCTTTAACGCGCAAGCTTGGTTAGATGTCGACGCTCTACGTCCTCGAGTCCCGGCCCTTGAGCTAGTCTCAGCCATCGCTGGTTTGCCGGGGCGCGATGCCGTGGGCAAAGCC
>NC_057798.1:200719995-200720624 GCF_018294505.1 Triticum aestivum
TACTTCACTCGGCCACCCCGCGCACCACTACTCCGCGGGACGAGTCTACTTCACTCGGACGTCTCGCGCGTCGCCACTCCGCGGGACGGGTCTACTTCACTCGGACGCCCCGCGCGTCACCACTCCGCGGGACGGGTCTACTTCACTCGACCACCCCGCGCATCGTTACTCCGCGGCAAGCATCTTCATCACTCGGCCGCCCCGCGCGTCGCCACTTGGTTGGTCACCTCATCACCACTCGACCGTCCCGTGTATCGCCAATCGGTTAGTCACCTCATCACCACTCAGTCACGCCGCGACACAGTTTTTACAATCTCATAAATGATTGTTATTCTTTTTTATATGCTCTAAATCCCCCAGTGGGTGACTTAGTTGCGAATCCGTCTCGCCTAAGTTTCAAAAAATCCTACCGGGTGGAGAGCAACCCTCCCACTCGGGGGCTTAGCTGCAGTCCAGTACTCGCCTAAGTTATCTCACTTGGAGACTTAGCTACAGTCAGGCACTCGCCTAAGTTTCAAAAAATCCTACCGAGTGGAGAGCAACCCTCCCACTCGGGGGCTTAGCTGCAGTCTAGTACTCGCCTAAGTTTCAAAAAATCCTATCGAGTGGAGAGCAACCCTCCCACTCGG
>NC_057798.1:200722337-200801482 GCF_018294505.1 Triticum aestivum
GTTGGTCACCTCATAACCACTCGGTCGCCCCGCGCGTCGCCATCGGTTGGTCACCTCATAACCACTCTGCCGCCCCGCGCGTCGCCACAGGTTGGTCACCTCATAACCACTCGGCCACCCCGCGCGTCGCCACCAGGTTGGTCACCTCATCAGCACTCGGCTGCCCCGTGCGTCGCCAATCGGTTGGTCACCTCATCACCACTCGGCCGCCCCGCGCGTCGCCACTCGGGTCGTCACCTCATCATCACTCGACCGCCACGCGCGCCTTCAGACAGCTAAGTCATTTTACATTCTGTTATTTTCGTCTTCCCGAGTATTCCATAATTCACACATCACGTTCACTCGGACGCCACACCACCGAGTGTACCCCTATGCTCGACTGCTTATTTTCACATACTTGCTTAGTACTGGTTATGTGACTCCCAAGTCCAACTTCCATTTTTTCGCATATATCATTTACGAACACCATGTGTCGTTCTTCATTTCGAGTTTGCATCGGTCCTCCGTGGCTGCAACTCAGTCGAAACACTACACTTCCGTTTTATTTTAGCCAGTATTCCAACGAGTTCAGTAGCATCTCTCGCTTCGACAAGTGCGAACGAATCCTTCGCTCTTTTAGACTTTTGCTGGTCAACCAACAAGCCCCTTGCACTCCCAGCGGGTGTCTATGGGTGTTATTCACACAAATCATTTCAGCACACATCAAATTTCCTCAAGAAATTATTGTGTTGACTTGTGCCATTTTTTACACAAGTTACGCGATCACTCGACAGCCTTACGCGCCAACTTCATCGCTGCTCGGAATCGGTCACCATACTGATCCTAGCGCACCACAACACTGACCTTGTCCCTTTGTTGACTTCAAACACGTCCGACCAACCCCTCTATGAAATTCTCTTCATTGTATCAATGATATAGACCTCGTCGGGCATGAGACAGATAAGTCCCTTTCATAATTAAACTTCACACTTCACTCTTTTGCGAGTTTGCCTCTTTCGAGCATCACTCGGAAGCTTCTCCTTATCTTTACCCAAATCCGACTCGATGAATTGCAAATCATCCATTCAAGACTATATTTCTCATATTCCGGCATGTCCGTTGTCGAAGCCTGTAGTATGCTCGGGGGCTACGCCGCACTCGGGGGCTGCACCTCATTTGAAATGACACTCGCCTGAGTGGTCGAGTACTTCATCACCAGTCAGATCCTTCACTTCAACAAGTGCATTCGATCCGCCACTTGGACAAGTTTTATAATCACCCAGATGCTCTGCACACCATCTTCTTTCCTACTCAGACTCAGTTGTCACGCCGGTCTTGTTGCGTCGCAACCACACCAAACTCGTCACTACATAAGCTTCGAAAGCATTCGACTAAGTCCTCCGAGGACCATTTTCACCGTCCGGTGACACACGACTTCGCCTTAGCCGCTTCGCGCGCCGCCACTCGGTTGTGCACGTCTTCACCACTCGGCTGCCCCGTGCATCTTCACTTGGCTAGATATGTAGTCCTACATTCGACCACTTCACACGTCATCACCATTCGACCGCTCCATGCATTGTCACTCGGTTGTACACATCATCGCCCCTCTGCCGCCTCGCGCGTCACCATCAGTTGGACATGTCTTTACCTCTACACCCCCAACACGGGAACGGCTAAGTTACTCATATGGTCAAACCTCATATCACACTCTGTAGCAAGTTTACCTCCTTCGAGCATCACTCGGGGGCACAGTTGGCCATGTCACCCTCAGAGGTTACGCCCATTTGGTCAACCTGTTGATCACATCAGGAATATTCTTCTGACCATACATGCTCGGTTCGCCGAAGATCTATAAGTGAAGCACGTCCACTTGGATAAATACCCCTTTCATGCAAAAGGGTAAAAATGAAGCACCATCACTGAATCGTACAGGCTACCTTACTCGTTGAACATCGTTCGTACAACCACCTCGTTACGCATCCATCCGATTGATTCAATTCCAGACAAAGATATTTGCTGTGCCAACTGCCTGGAGGTTTACCGAGAGACTTAAACCCTCTGCCAGACTCATCTAGTCCGACAGAGGCTCGGGGACTACACCCAGTGGGTGCACTCAGCGTGCCCCCACTGGAAGAGAACTCAGAAAGAAACATTTTGCTCGATGCAAACCCATCTCCAGTATTACTCGACCTCCGAGTCAGAGAAGAACAAGTTCGATCAGTACCAGCTAAGAAGAGTTTTAGTTCTCTCATACCCCCGCCGACTGCCCGCAGTCGACGGCGGTCTCGGGAACTACACCCAGTGGGTGCACTCAGCGTGCCCCCACTGGAGTAATCTCCACTCGGTACGGCCTGACCAGTCCGAGTGATGAACAACAACAAAAAGACAGGCTCTAAGACTCCGGCCAACTGCCCGCAGTCGACGGCAGTCTCGGGGACTACACCCAGTGGGTGCACTCAGCGTGCCCCCACTGGAATGGTATCCACTCGGAACGGTCCGCCCAACCCGAGTGACGGCCAAACAACAAAAAAGACACGTTCCAGGCGTGAAGAAATTCCGAGTAATCAGTTACTCGATGTAGGCCCAGCTCCAAATCACTCCAAAAAAATATTCTATAAGGCGAGTTTAACGCTCCTCCATGGACCTGTTTTGAGCCTTCTTCTAGGACTCAAAGTGTGAAACTCACAAGTGTGGATCTGAAACCGACTCGTATTGACGTTCCTCCGGGATAAGAATGGCATCTCTCTAAAAGAGTAGTCCATGTGTCAATCTGGTTGCACGGATTTAATGACACGCCCATACTCAGATCACGAGTTAAACCTCTCCCGAGAGATGAACGAATGTCACCAAGTTGCTCCTCACAGACACTTACCTCGATTAGTCGGGAAGCATGGTGCCGGAATCCATTGAGATTTTGTTCAAACCTTGGTTGTCTGAAAGCGCGGCGACATGTACCGAGTATTTCTGTAATCACTCGGACCAAACTGTGTCTTACACCAACTCGTTCTGCAAAATCGCAATCGATTCGGGGGCTAATGTTGGGGATATACATAACAGGTAGGCCCACGAAGGGTCGAAATATCATGAAGCATGGGGTCCACACAACATGTGGGTCCAGGTCAATTTCATACAGACACACTATCCACTCGGACAAGCAGCATACTATCCACTCGACCAAGCAACATACCATCCACTCGGATGACGGTTCACCACTCGACCGTACGACTCACTTGGATACATGAAGACCAGCAGGCAGCAAGGCAGTCGGCATCTTTCTAATAGTGAGGGCTTAATAGCGGGCTGGCATTATGGCATTCATACCCCACTTTGTAACATAGGAGGTGAGGGGGTGGTGCACTCTATATAAGCCACCCCCCACCACTAGACTTGGGGGGTCTTTTCTTCCACCTTTCTCTCTTTTCACCATTAGTCTCAGGACTTAGCTCAGGCATGGGGATCCGTTCCTCTCTCTCACACACACATTGTAATCTCCGAATATATACTCAGATAAAACAAAGCCTCTCCGGAGCACGAGACGTAGGGTTGTTATCTCCACCGTGAGAGGCCCGAACTCGCTAAAACACACCGTGTCACCCATATGCATCTCGATAGATCATGCTCCGTTATCCTACCCCTCTCTTACTGTCGGAGTCGTTCCCACAACACTTCATTGTCCAGGAGTCCAGCCAAAGGTCATAGTCCGGCTATTCGGACACCCCCTAATCCGGGACTCCCTCATCCACTATTTCAAAACACGCTCTCCTCACCGGAAATCGCTCGCGCCCACTATAGTTCAAAACATGCCCTCCTCGCCCGAAATCGCTCCCGCCCACTGTTTGGGGAGAAGCAAAGTTACTCTACTATCCCCGACCCTCAGTACACAGACCCAAGCCGAGAAGCCTATAGGCAAGGGTAGAACTATAACTCCCCCTCACATTTTAGACAAATGCGTCCGTAAGATATGGTTCCACTCCCCTCCCAATTCCCCCTGCCCCGCCCGCCCCCATTCATACCTCGTGGGCGCCAAATCACCTTCTCCCTGGGAAGCATCCTTCTCCCGAGCCGCGAAACCTCAGCCCCACCTCCATGGTGCCCCCCACCACACCAATTTCACAGCCGCCCTCCTCCCTAATGCCGGAGACGCTGTCCATTTGCCGTCGTGCACTGGGCCGTGTGCCTCTTACTCCGTGCTACTGGTGCTGCCTCGACGATGGCCGCGTGAACCGTATCGGAGCCGACTCACCCGCACCATTGTTCATGGTGCTGGAGTGGCTCCAACTTCGGATCCGTCCAGAGTCCTGGCGCTGGTTCCGCGTAGCTGTCGACCGTTGCAGCGTCGCTCTTTCCCTGCCACTGGTCGCCACCACAATCGCGCCGGCCTCACCGACTCGGAAGCTGGACCTGCCTACTTCACCATGCCGCCAGATAGGTTGGACCCTCATCTCAAATCACTTTATTTAGGCATCAGTTGTCTGAATTTTTATTCTGGGCCAATCGATTCCCAATGGGAAGCAGCACCCCTCTAGGCGACGGAGCTCCTAGGCTACTAGTTGGCTGGTGTCTAACGTAAGGGTGCGGGGCCGCAAGTTCGCCGTGGAAGCAGCGCTTAGATGGCTATATTTTAGAGTTGCGTGGTTTGAAGGTACTGCCGCCGCCGGATCTGGATGGCGGGGAGTCTTTGTGGATTGGCCCGGGGTGGTGCAACCATGGCGGTGCGGTGGGGCGGGGAGCGGGGTTTTGGCTGGGGCCACAGAGAGCGGAGGCAGGCTGCTCTGCCGTTGGTCGCTGGCTCTTCAGGGAAGATTCCGAACAGTGTCAGCCGGGAGGCAGAAGATGGCCATCAAGCCATCTGGCATAGATCGGACAATACCAAAATAAAATAAAATCGTGTGACCCCAATTTAGTCTTCAGTCAACAGACGTGTGACCACTCTCGTACCTTGTTGTTGATCTCTTAGTGTATTTCTTCAGATCAAAGAGATATGTCGTTCTTAACATTATGCCTTATCTGCATCTTCACACACACCGTCTTCCGACTCACCGTAGCTGCTCCAAGAAGGGAAGCATACACCAGAAGGGAGCTATAGTCCCCACTCAACAGTTCCCTGCATCGAATGCGCGTGCCCGACATGGACATCCACAACAACTGCAGGGCCATCGACAAGTCAGCACATGATGCTCACTCCTATGGATGGCAGCCAGATAGGTTGTACCCTCATCTTACTTGTGTGCAACATTTATGGCATTATTATTCATCTAAGCATGAAAAATAGATCATCACATTTCACTATATATTCATGCTGATCTCTTACGGGTCTTGTTCAGGAGTTCACGCTGTTCCATAGTTCAGCTAAGATACTTGTTCTTTAGGTAACGATGTTCCGTAGTTATCATCCATCAGCCAATGCTATCCCACAGGCTGGTGATTATAGTATTATACCACTTCTAGTATTACCTATGTTGTTATTTAATACTTTTATGTGCCATCTAGTTAATCTCGAGTACAAACGATACATATTCTGTAGCTTTCATCTGTGTTCTCCCTTTAGTTTAAGAGACCTGTTGCTGCTAGTTAACCCCAGTCCTACTATTTATGTCGTCTTCTACAGGCACTCATTACATAAATCTAACTACTAGTTGTCTTCCATGCATGTCGGATATAATTGCACACAATACCCAATATGATGGAACATGTAAAGGCAGTTCTTCAGAAGACTTGCAGAAAGATGATGAATCCTCTTCACCCCACAAGGTCCTTGCTCTAACTTGGCCTGTGATATGGGTACAACATGCATATAATGTCCTGGAGTGTATCTACTCTGTTGCAATGCCATGTGGTTAGCATGCTGATCATGCATGTAAATATGTCATGCCTTCCTGTTTTTCAGTACCTATTAACATGTTTTCAAATTCAAGTATTGTCATTCTACTCTATCGCAATGCCATCTGCTTAATTTGGACATCATGCTTCTGAATATCTTATGCATTGTTATTCATCAGTATGTACTTGATCTGTCTGCCATACCATGTTTTTTACATTGAAGTGTTGTTCTAGTGCTCTGTTGCAATGCCATCTTATTTTCCCAATCATACACGTGTATGTTGCCTTAGTTATTTCTGTATGTATTCTGCTAGCATATAGTTTTACATTCAACTAGTGTTTTTTTGCTGTGTTGTCCTGTCGTATCCCTAGCTCTTACAACATACTCCCTCCGTTCGGATTACATGTTGCCAAAATGGATAAAAAATGATGTATCTAGAACTGAAATACGCCTAGACCCATCCATTTTTTTCCGGATGGAGGGAATACATGTCAATTTACCTTTCTATTCTTCAGTACCTATTCCATCTCTCTGCTGTCGCATGTTTTATAATTAAAGCACCATTCTCTATACAAGGCATGCAAGGGGAAGACGACTATGTTAGAATCTGAAGGGTTACAAACAAGGCCTTTGCAAAAGATCCAAACGCTAGGAGATAATAAACCGAGTCTAGTTTTTATAGATACTGCTCCAGCACAGAGAAACCCATCTCCCACTGATAATAAGCAGATTCCAGTGGCCAAAGAACTAGTCCGCTCCAGTCCAGCAAAAATATGTCAACTCAATTCTAAGAAGCGTGTGCGTATCCTTGCATCATGAAATTTTATAGCATGCTGATCATATTTTCTACATGTTTCTTACCCATCTCTCTTGTAGAAAATAAGCTTAACAGATAGAAGAATTTCTGCAATGGTATCGTTTATGAGGAAAGATTCTTGCAGGAATTCTCTGTGCTCCAAAGTAGATGTAAGTACCTGTTGTATATCACTATATTTTTACATCAGCATGTATTTTGTTAATCGACGTGAATCCAACCTTTATCTGATCTAAATTTAGTTGTAGAAAAATGTATGATTAAAGGCCACAATGTTGATTTTTGTAAGGAAAACTGCCTGGTAGTTTTGCATCCTGAGCTGCATGAGTGTACTATCTCATATCAGTGGGTTTGAATACTTTGGTTCTGCAGTGGGTTTTATAGTGTTTTTTTACTGTGTTGTCCTGTCGTATCCCTAGCTCTTACATCATACTCCCTCTGTCCGGATTAAATGTCACAGAAATGGATAAAACTGGATGAATCTAGAACTGAAATACGCCTAGACCCATCCATTTATTTCCGGATGGAGGGAATACATTTCAATATGTCATGCCTTTCTATTCTTCAGTACCTATTCCATCTCTGCTCTAGCATGTTTTACAACTGAATCACCATTCTTCTATATAAGGCATGCAAGGGGAAGACGGCTATGTTAGAATCTGAACGGTTACAAACCAGGTCTTTGCAAAAGATCCAAACGCCAGGAGATAATAAACCAACTCCATTTTTCATAGATACTGCTCCAGCAGAGAGAAACCCAACTCCCACTGATAATAAGCAGATTCCAGTGGCCAAAGAACTAGTTTGCTCCAGTCCAGCAAAAGAATGTCAACTCCATTCTAAGAAGTGTGTGCGTATCCTCGCATCATGAAATTTTATAGCATTCTGATCATATTTTCTACATGTTTCTTACCCATCTCTCTTTTAGAAAATAAGGTTAAACGATAGAAGATTTCCTCCATTGGGATCGTATTCGAGGAAAATATCTTGAAGGAATTCTCTGTGCTCCAATGCTGATGTAAGTACCTGTTGGATATCACTATATTTTTACATCAACATGTATTTTGTTAATCGGCGTGAATCTAACCTTTATCTGATCTAAAATTAGTTGTAGCAAAATGTTAAAGGCGCCAATGTTGATTTTTGTAAGGAAAACTGCCTGGTAGTTTTGCATACTGAGCTGCATGAATGTACTATCACATATCACGCACATTACTGAATTGTAGTGCTTCTCTGGTTGCCCATTCATTCATTGTGTCAATGTTTCTTTCATACTACCTTACCTGGCTGATGATAGCTGTGTCATATTGCGTTAATTTGGTGTAGGCTAGTTGCCCAAACGTTCGTTGTGTCAATGTTGCTTTCCTATCTGACTTGGCCAATGATATCAATGCTAGTGTGTTAATTTTGTGCAGGCTGCTGAAGATAAGAAGACAAACTCTGAAAATAGCAAGGCAACCCCATTGTTTCTTTCCAGTAAATCTAGGCCAAGTAATATGGCAATAACTCATGATTAATCTGTTTGCTTCCCGTCCTAATTTATGTTATGATGCAGTGGTCGAGACACTCTCCACTATCAATAATGCAAGCCTGCCAAAATCGCCATCTGAATCTGTTCAGTATCCTCTGTCTCGAATGCAACGGAATAAATGTATGTTTGTGAACGAATTAATGGCTGAAGCAATGATGGAAATGGTGGATCAATCAAAGGTGCAGAGTCGTGCGACACAACAACTGATCGATGTTTTCTGAGACAGTGTAGCAAAGCAGCAAGAACTTCCCCACATGCTTATGGGCGTCATCTGTGCTGAGGTTGCAGATTGTGACGTTATAGATGGTTAGGTTCTGCTCATTTATTTGCACTGGCATCAATCTTTGATTGCCCAGTGGATGTAATTTCCTGTAATATATGCTGGATGTGCAACGTTATTCCCTGTATGCCATACCTTTGCTTGATCGGTTTTGGTCCTATGCATAATTGCTCGTCGTAATGGGCTCAAATTATCTAATTTGGCCTAAAGACATGTACGAACTTTAGTGGGCTCATTAAGTTAATGGGCCGTTACTAGGCCGAAAGTTAATGGTCGGCCCTCTTACCTCCCAGGTCGTTAACAGGCCGACATCGAACCGGGTAATAGGTGGCCCCAATTTATTTCACGGGTCGTTAACAGGCCGTTACTAAGTTTGGGCTACATATGGCCCAACTATACTATAGGCCTTTAGCAGGCCGAAAGAGACAGCGGGCTTGTACTGGACCATGAAGATCATGGGCCGCTAAGAGGCCGAAAATCAGGTCGTATTGTAAATGGCCTAACTGTGTTGTGGGCCTTTAGCAGGCCGAAAGAGAAACCGGGCTGGTATTGGACCATCACGGGCATGGGCCGTTAAAAGGCCAAAACTAAGGTCATATTACAAATCGCCCAACTCATTTATGGTCCGTTAACAGGCCGAAAGGCACACATGACCGGGAATTGGCCCAACACTTAAATGGGTCGCTAAAAGGCCAAAACTCAGGTCCGACTACAAATGGCCCAACTGATTTATGGGCCGTCAACAGGCTGAAAGTGACACTGGGCCAAAAATTGGCCCAACACTTTAATGGGCCGCTAAAAGGCCGAAACTCAGGTCCAACTACAAATGGCCCATCAGATTTATGGGCCGTCAACAGGCTGAAAGACACACTGGGCCGGAAATTAGCCCAACATTTAAATGGGTCGCTAAAAGGCCGAAAGATGTACATCCTAAAAATTGGCCCATCCATTAAATGGGCCGTTAACAGGCCGAAATCTTATCGGGCCGATATTGAGCCCAAATATATAGCGGGCTGTAAACGGGCTCGAACTGACGATGGGCTACAATGGTGTCAAATCTTTAATGGGCCGTTGACGGGCCGAATTGGCACATCTCGTATGGGCCGTGGGCTTAAATGGACCTGACACAAGGAGGCCTTATATGGGCCGGCCTGCTAATTTTTACTGGGCCGGCCTTTTTCACTGGAATGGGCCACTTTTGGGCCATGCCACGTGTCGACCTATCATAGGCGCCTCCTGTCCAATGAGTGGATGACATCTGTCCCAACAGTGAGGCAACACGTGTTTCCTACTGTCAGGACCCCGACTCGATGCGACATCGATCTAGCATGTAACACCTCATATCACTTTGCGGCCTCACGCATGGTATCCCCACGGATGTCGTCTTACCTTTGCCCGGGACCGTTTGCGCCTTTTGGCACACGTATATGATAGTGTCGCTAGCATCCATATGGTAAGGAGCCTGGGCTGACATGGCTAGTCGTAAACCCAAAGTGGCACAGACTTACAGGGACAGGCATCCATGACCCAGCATCGAACGTGTCGGTCATCAGCAAGTGAATCTGGGCTGTAGCATTGGGCTAGCAGGACTCCCGTAAACCGGGCTGTAGCGGGCTAACAGGACTCCGGTATCCATCGCGGGACATTTCCCCGAAGGGACAGACACAGGAACAAAGAAGGACACATGCCGGCCAGCCTAAGTGTTCTAGAGCAGTAGCAAGCTACCAAGGCTCAGTGGAGACACTAGGAGACATTTCCCGGTAAGAGAGGCTACTAAGAATAAACAACTAGATAGTCAGATCCCACACATACCAAGCATTTCAATCATACACACAATATGCTCGATATGTGCAAATACAACAAGGCATCACAACATGACTCTACAACACAAGTACTTTATTTAAAGGCTCAGGGAGCCATACATATCATACACACAAGTACGGGTCGCACGACCCAGCATTCAAGTCATACAGACATACAAGCCAACAGCGGAAGTAACTTGTCTGAGTACAGACAACTAGTAAAATAAAAGAGGCTTGGGTAAGCCTAGCTATACTACATGGTCCTTCACAAGCTTAGGGTCACCACCTGGGGCTCAGTCTACTCATCGATGTCAACGTCTACGAAGAACCCGTCAGAAGGGTTTGTAGCATCTTCTGAAAAAAATGTAAATTAAAGCAACATGAGTACAAAGGTACTCAGCAAGACTTACATCAGATCCTACATACATGCACATTATCAAGAAGGGTTGGTGGAGTTATTGCAGCAAGCCAGCTTTGACTCTTGTCTAAGCTATCCTACGAGACTCCAACTTGAAATAGTTTTGCGCACACGAGTCCACTACACACCACTTCAATACACTACCGAGGATCCACCTCCGTCTTCCTACGGAAGAGCCATCCTCGGCACTCACGCTTATCTTGAGATTTTTAGTAGTATCCATTTACTTGTCTATGAACTGTACAGGCAACCAAGTAGTCCTTTACCGCGGATGCGGCTATTCGAATAGATTATGTTAACCCTACAAGGGTGTACTTCTTCATACATGTTTCCACCACTTAGCGTCTGCACATGACATGTGCTCGGCAGACTTCAAGCGAAAGCCGACGTGGGTGTAGACCACGAACTACCTAAACACCTAAGTCTCTAGTCCAGGTTTATCGCCTATCCAGGTTCCATCCATAGGGAGTCCGGCCGAGGTTTCCACATACGGCCCCGAACGATGTGTACAGGGTTCTCGAGATACCTAACGGGTATCCGGTACACCGTGCCATGTACCTACCGCATCACAGCCCACCCCGCGGGTCAGCGCTGTCGACGGCCTCCAGTAAGCTACAAACACCAGAAACTACTTGCAACTCCTGGACAGAGGACTAGGGTGAATAATATGTCGAGCGGGGTCATATTTCAGGGCCCAATGCATGGTAGTAGCTGAATCTTAAATCACAAATACAGATCTCAGTGCTTAAGGTCGGCTTCAATCAAACAACCCACCATGTACTCCTACATGGCCTCTCATCGATACCTTTACCAAATCGTGTTCAACACATCACTCTCATTACCGACATGATCATTTCACTCTAGCCCATCACCCAGATGAACCAGACCTGACACGACTCTAAGCATAGCAGGAATAGCAAGGTAGGAACAACACATACATATGGCTCAATCAACTCCTACACATGCTAGTGGGTTTCATCTAGTTACTGTGGCAATGACAGGTCATGCGGAGGAAATGGGTTCAACTACCGTAGCACACAGCAGTTTGAAACGCGTTGTCTTAATGCAGTAAAAGAGAGCAGAGGCGAGAACATGGGATTGTATCGATATGATCAAATGCTTGGTTGCTTGCCTGATGGGTCGATGCACTGATATTGTTCTTCGTTAGGGTAATCGTGGTACTCCTCGGAGGCAGAACCTGCCGCAAAGAGCACCGATACACAAACATCACCAAACAATATGCAACAATATGATGCATGCATGAGACATGGCAAAATGAGTGTATTGGGCTAATGCAACTAAGACCAGATGGGTTTGAACTATTTTGAACCAAAGATTCAAGTTTCAAACTCATATATGGCCCTTTAAAGTGCTTTATCTTGTTCTGTAGTAAACAGTAGGTTAGCTTGCTTAAACATGCATGAAACTCATATATTTTTCTGATCATTTTTCATATATAAAACTTTGCATTTGGAGTTACAGATTAATTTCTATGATTTTTTAAAGTTTGTGGTATTTACTGGAATTTCCTGTGTAATAATAATTGTAGTAAATAAATTACTGCATCAGCATTACGTCAGGATGATGTCAGCGGTCAACGGAACAATCCAGGTCAACCCTGACTAGTGGGTCCCGTGTGTCAGTGTAATTAGTTTAGCTAAATATTAATTAAAACTAATCCTGATTAGTTAACAGGGCTGGGCCCCACCTGTCATTGACCCAGGGGGGGGGTCAAACTGGGCCCACCCATGGTCAAACGAGGGGTCAGCAGGGTCAACCCACGGGCGTTTAGCCGTCGGCGAGGCCGAATGCGGCAGCGAGAGTGGTTTTGTGCATTCCGGCGACCAAATGAGTGGCGGAGGGAGCAAGCCGCAGCTCTTGGTGGCTAGGAGCAAGCCGCAGCTCTTGGTGGCATTGGTTGAGCTCGGGGTGGCCGGAAACGGCACCGGCGACGACTTTGGCGGTCACCGGAGTTCGGGTGAGGTCGAACTCGAGGCTACGGGACACAGCGAGGCTCGTGGAGTGGTGCTACGGGTTCCTGCGGGTGCGGTGAGTGCGTCAGACACGGTGGTGTGGCCAGTGGGTGGCCGGAGTCACGTCGGCGACGAGCTCCGCGGCGGTGCGTGCGGGTGAGCTTCGTGCAGTCGCTACGGGGCTCGGGATCAAGAAAGGAAATTGGGGAGAGGTAGCTGGGCTCATGACGATCTCGAGGAACCAGACGGCGCGGTCGGGGACGAGCTGGTGCGGCGGCGACGACGAAGGGGATCTCCGGTGATGGCGGAGTCGGACGAGGTCGGTGCAGTGGCTTCGGGGCACGCAAGCGCTCGGGGCTCGGCTAGCTCGAAGGAGAGGAGGGCGGCGGAGCTCCTGGACACGATGGCACGGCGCAAGGACGACGGAGAGCGCGACTACGGCGACAGTGCGGCTGCGGTGGCGTCGGCCATGGTGTGGGAGAGCGAGGGAGAGAGGCAGGGGGAGAATGGATGTGTCCATGGGGTTCAGGGCACGACGTGGAGCTCATCCAGGCCAGCGGAGAGGCGAGGGGAGGAAGCAGGGCGGCGGGCAGCTGCGTGGCGCGCGCTGGTGCCGCCGTCGAGCACCTGCCTGCCTGCCTGGCGAAGGCAAGCAGCTCGCTGGAGCGGCTGCTGGGCTGGGCCGGCTAGGTGGGCTGGCTAGTTGGGCTGCCAGGTTAGTTCCCTCCTTCTCTCTTTTATTTCTCTTTTTTTATTTATTCTGTAGCTTTGTGGACTTTCTAAAAATACCTAGACAACTCCAAAATTCACCAAACTGCTCATAGCCATTAACTGGAATATATCCAGCATGGAACATTTTAGTTTGGGATTATTTGAGCATTTAAAATAATTTATATAATATAAATGCCCAAACTCAAATACTTATGATTTAATTCAAAGACCTTAGGATGACCTAGTAAATTGTGCACCACTTTTGGCAGAGGTTCTGAACCAAGACAAAAATGATGGACATTTTAGAAGGGCATTTCAGGTTCATTGAAAATATTTTTAGTAAACCCTAGTTGGTTTCAGGGGGGCTGGGGGTTCTATCATCCCCATTTCAAATTTCTGTTGAATGGAATAGACATGATGCAACACTCTAATGCATGACTAACTAGGGTGTGACAACTCACCCCCACTCAGAAGAATCTCGTCCCGAGATTTAGGTTCCTCCGGGAATAAGGCGGGATACTCAAGTCAAAGACGATCCTCCCTTTCCCAAGTTGCTTCTTTCTCAGAATGGTGCGACCATTGAACCTTGAGAAACTTGATATTATGACGTCGAGTGGTACGCTCGGCTTGATCGAGGATATGAATGGGGTACTCTCGATACGTGAGGTTATCTTGAAGATCAAGCATTTTGTGGTCCACTCCGCGGATAGGATCCGAGAAGCAACGCCTGAGTTGAGAAACGTGGAAGACATCGTGGACTCTGGAGAGATGCGGAGCTAGTTCCAATTGGTAGGCAACTTCTCCTTGTTTAGCAAGAATACGAAAGGGTCCAATGTAGCGAGGAGCCAATTTGCCTTTGATACCGAAACAATTGGTTCCCTTCAGAGGAGTAACCCGAAGGTAAGCCTTCTCGTCAACCTCAAAAGTCATAGCCTTATGTTTTCGGTCATATTGACTCTTTTGACGAGATTGGGCTGTTTTCAACTTTTCACGAACGATGCGAACTTGCTCTTCTGCTTCCTGGATCATATCCGGGCCAAAGAATTGTCTTTCCTCGGTTTCTGACCAGTTAAGGGGTGTTCGACACCTTCGTCCATAGAGAACTTCAAAAGGGGCTTTACCCAAGCTAGATTGATAGCTGTTGTTATAAGCAAATTCAGCAAATGGAAGGCATTTCTCCCAATCCATTCCGAATGAGATAACAGAAGCTCGAAGCATGTCTTCTAGAATCTGGTTGACACATTCTACTTGACCACTTGATTGAGGGTGAAAAGCAGTGCTAAAGGAAAGGCGGGTTCCCATAGCATTTTGGAAACTTTCCCAAAATCGAGAGGTGAAGAGACTTCCTCGATCCGAGTTAATTTCCAGCGGAACACCATGGAGGGATACTATTCGGGAGATGTACAAGTCTGCTAGTTGACTAGCCGTTATACTCTCGCGAACAGGCAAGAAATGGGCTACTTTGGAAAGACGATCGACAACGACGAAGATAGCGTTATTTCCTCTCTTGGTCTTGGGAAAACCGGTGATGAAATCAATACCAATTTTATCCCATTTCCATTCAAGAATAGCTAAGGGTTGAAGGGTGCCAGCAGGCCGTTGATGCTCTGCTTTTACACGACGACAGTTGTCGCAACTAGCAACAAACTGAGCAATGTCTCTCTTCATCCTAGTCCACCAGAACCTCGGGCGTAGGTCCTGATACATCTTGGTACTACCAGGATGAATGGTGAGAGGAGATTCATGAGCCTCCTTAAGGATCAACTGCCGTAGATGCTGGTTCTTGGGAACCATTAAACGGTTCTCAAAGTACACAACACCATGATCATTTGTGGAGAAACATCTAGCACCTCCGCTAGCAATGTTGTCCTTGATCCTAGATATCCCTTTATCTCGCTTTTGGGCAGCGACAATTTGATCCGTAAGAGTAGGTTTCGCCACCAAGGTGGAAAGAAATCCTTGAGGAACAATGTGAAGATTAAGCTTCCGAAATTCCTCATGGAGAAGCGGTTGACTTTGTTGTAACATCAGATTGTTACAATAAGATTTACGACTTAGTGCATCAGCCATGACATTGGCCTTTCCTGGGGTGTAAGTTATCCCTAAGTCGAAATCTGTGATCAATTCGACCCAACGTCTTTGCCTGAGATTCAAATCCGGTTGGGTGAATATATACTTCAGACTTTGGTGATCAGTGAAGATTTCGCAACGATTACCGAGGAGGTAATGTCGCCAGGTTTTGAGTGCATGGACTACAGCTGCAAGCTCTAGATCATGAGTAGGATAATTCTCCTCATGTGGGTGCAATTGCCGTGAAGCATAAGCAATTACGTGACGATCTTGCATAAGAATGCAACCAAGTCCTGGTCGCGAGGCGTCGCAATAGATAACAAAGTCATTCGAGAAATCTGGTGGTACCAGTACAGGAGCAGATGTCAGGCGTCTTTTCAGTTCCTGAAAACTGTGCTCACATTGTGGAGTCCACTCGAACTTTTTATCTTTCTTGAGGTTTAGCAACCTTGGAGAAGTTCTCGACAAAGTGGCGACAATAGCTCGCTAAGCCAAGGAAACTCTGAACTTGCTTGACCGATTCAGGTGGAGTCTAGTTAAGGACGGCTTGAACTCGCTTGGGATTAACAGCAATACCTTCACCAGAAATTACATGTCCTAGATAGGTCACTTCTGTCAACCAAAATTCGCATTTAGAGAACTTGGCATAAAGGCGATGCTCTCGAAGTTTCATCAACACTAGCCTTAGATGTTCGGCATGTTATTCCTCATTCTTGGAGTAGATGAGTATATCATCGAGGTAAACCACAACGAATTTATCCAAATACTCCATGAAGATAGAGTTCATTAAGCGAGAGAAAGTGGCTGGAGCGTTGGTTAAACCGAAGGACATGACAGTGTACTCGTATTGGCCATAACGAGTAACAAAGGCCATTTTAGGAATGTCCCCGTTCCTGATTTTGATTTGGTGGTAGCCCAACCTCAAATCCATTTTGGAGAAGACTGAGGATCCAGCGAGCTGATCATACAGATCGTTGATCCTGGGGAGCGGATACTTGTTCTTGATTGTGACCAGGTTAACTGGTTGATAATCTACAACCATCCGATCCGTACCATCCTTCTTCTTAACGAAGAGGATGGGAAAAGCCCATGGAGACGAACTAGGACGGATGGAACCCTTTTTCAAGGACTCATCGAGTTGTTTCTTAAGCTCGGCTAGTTCTAGTGGTGCCATTTTATAGGGTCTTCTAGAAATTGGGACAGTTCCTGGAATGAGATCTATTACGAACTCGACATCTCTGTCAGGTGGAACACCTAGCAATTCCTCTGGAAAGACATCCGGAAAGTCATGGACTACCGGAACATCTTCGAGGTCTGGCAACGGACTGGCGTTAAGAGAATATAGCTGTCGATTGCCTACTCGGGTCAAGACATTGACTATCTTTCCTGAAGGATGTGTGAGTTGAACAGTCCTAGAGAAGCAATCAATCTTAGCATGATGGGCTGACATCCAGTCCATACCCAAGATGATATTAATATCCAAAGATTTGAGAGCTATCAAAGATGCGAGAAAAACAAGTCTGTCGACTTGAATTTCATTCCCATGGCTTACTCTAGAAGTTTGCCATTTGGATCCCGGGGTTTGAATTACCATAGAGGTGGGCATCTCACAGAATGTGGTATTATGCAGTCGAGAATAGCTCTCGGATATAAATGAATGAGATGCTCCAGTATCGAAAAGAACAGATGCCGGGTGGCAGTTAACAAGGAGCGTACCAAGAAGGACGTTTGGATCCTCTTGAGATTCTTTAGCAGAGATATAGTTGACATGGCCATGTGCAGCGGTGGCTGGCTTGGCGTAGAACACTTTCCCTGTCGACTTGCCACGGCCAACAGCTTTTCTAGACTGGTTGGGGTTGGTCTGGGGACACTCGCGCAGGTAGTGGCCCGATTCCCCACACTTGAAGCATGTCACGGAGCTGGTGCGTGGAGGAGCATTGTTGGTTGGACCACCATAGGGCTTGGCTGGTGCAAACTGTTGAGAGGGGCGAGGCGCCTGAAAGGATGGCCTCGGTGTGAACCTGGGTGGCAGGGCAGTGTTAGGCACCCACACCCAGCGCTTCTGAGGACCAGCACCGGATGAGGAACCCATGTCACGGCCATGCTTGCGTGTTGCTTCATAATCAGTCTGACCAGACTCAGCACTAATGGCTTTGTTAACAAGCTTCTGAAAATATGTGCACTCACGCAGACGAAGGTCGCGGCAAAGCTCACGGCTAAGTCCCTTGCGGAACCTTGCTTGCTTCTTTGCATCAGTGGAAACTTCCTCAGTTGCATTCCGTGCTAGGTTACCGAACTCCCTGCTGTATGCATCCACAAAGAGTCGGCCTTGAGTGAAACTGCAGAACTCCTCACGTTTACGGTCCATAAGACCCTCCGGAATGTGATGTTCATGGAAAGCCTCGCTGAATTCAACCCAAGTTGTGACCTGGCCCACTGGGCGCATGGCTCCATAGTTCTCCCACCATAGACTGGCAGGGCCTTCAAGATGATATGCAGTAAATGTGACCTTGTCAGCCTCAGCTACGAGTGCAGAGCGTAGCTTGTGAGTAATACTGCGAAGCCAGTCATCAGCGTCGAGGGGCTCAACGGAGTGGTGGAAAGTGGGTGGATGTAACTTGATGAAATCACTGAGTGACACCAAGTTATTCCTCTGATGGTGTGCCGTGTTTTGCTCGATGCGCTCTAACAAACGGTTGGTCTCCGGCTTGTTTCTCTCGGCCTCCAGCATAACCTCGGCCAGATAAGGAGGGTGAGGCAGGTTTGTTTCCCCAACTCTGCTGCCTTCGGCCTGCTCTGGGGGAGCAGGGTTGGTGCGGGTGTTAACCATCCTAGAAAAACAAGACCATGGTTTAGTCCAGGATGATAGGATTCTGACATAGAAATGTAGAATGTAATGGATAACTTGGAATGTAAGATGATCATCCGTATGACATGGTAGATACAGTAACTGCTTCTTTTATTCCATCTTCATACACACCATACAAAGTTTAGTACAAAACCAAACAAAGTACTACTATGGCGAAAGGAAGATTACATCTCATCGGAGGCATTCCAAGCTCCTATACATTATTTTTCTACACCTCCGGAAGGCGGTACAAGCTAAGTCATATCCCACGAGTCACGCAGGACGGTGGACGATACAACTAGTACGATACTAGTGATACTACTACTAACTCAGACAGCTCCGTAGTAGTCTTCATAGAAGTCACCACCATATCCTGGAAGCTCAACGTGATCATCTGGAAACAGTCGGTCCCGTGGAGCTTGTGGACCATAGGGGCTAGGATGAGGTCTTGGACCAACAAATGGTGGCCTGCGGGGACCATGAGGTGGGGTGATGCCTCCTACATCACGCCAATCCATCATGTCTGGCAGAGCAGATCTCACAGGATAGAGATCTCACATATCCATATATCCAGCTTGCACAGCCGGTGCAAACCGAGTCAAAGTGTCCCAATGATCAGCACGGGTATTGAAAAGCTCTAGTCTCAAGGCCCGATTTTCACGGTCCTTGTCTTCAAGCAACTGTGCTGTGGTGCGAGTCAGTGAATCCTCCTGAGTGGAGTCAGCATAGATAGCCTGGAGATACCCTTGTGCTCCCGGGAGTGAAGCTGGCATATATCAGAAGTCGGAGTCCCGAAATAGGCCAGTCCTGACTCGCATGATGGTCATCATAGAGTAGGCAGCATCCTGCACAGCCATCTCAATAGTAACCCCGAGTCCATAGGAGCAGTGGAGGGGCTCGGTAGATCCAGGATAAGATGGAAATATCCTAACAGTGCAAAAATATTGACTTTGATTAAAGTCTCGGAATTGCTCTTCGACCGTGTACTCAGGATACCAACGGTACCCTGCCTCAGTCATTACCCTGACCAACATGGCAGTATGGCCGGGTACATCTAGACATCGAGTCAAACGAACCACTTGATTCTGAGGATGGGAAGCCATCTGGAACATGATAAACACAAGACATTAAGATTCCTAGCAGAAATTGGACAGCATAACGGCTGTAAATGCTCAAAAGAATTTTTAGGCATTTTGCAAAGAATTGCATAGACACTCAACAACATCATATCAAGGTTCTGGGTCCATCTTAGCAACATAATGGGGTAGTAGAACTGAACTAGGCTTGTATCCATCAAACCTATAAGGTACTACTGATTAGTAACACGTGAACCTGATAGAGAGGAGAGATCCTAATTCCTTAACCCCCGGTGGAAGAATAGACTGACTCAGATCAGAATGCCATGAGGTAAAGGAGTAAAAAGAGCCTTGCATTCCATCCCACAATCAATTCCCCTACATATAACTAAAGCATTTCTAGACTCAACATCGACCAGTTTGGCTTGGAGAACCTACAGGCAGTCCGGCTCTGATGCCAACGCTGTCAGGACCCCGACTCGATGCCACATCGATCTAGCATGTAACACCTCATATCACTTTGCGGCCTCACGCACGGTATCCCCACGGGTGTCGTCTTACCTTTGCCCGGAACCGTTTGCGCCTTTTGGCACACGTATATGATAGTGTCGCTAGCATCCATATAGTAAGGAGCCCGGGCTGACATGGCTAGTCGTAAACCCAAAGTGGCATAGACTTACAGGGACAGGCATCCATGACCCAGCATCGAACGTGTCGGTCATCAGCAAGTGAATCTGGGCTGTAGCACTGGGCTAGCAGGACTCCGGTAAACCGGGCTGTAGCGGGCTAACAGGACTCCGGTATCCATCGCGTGACATTTCCCCGAAGGGACAGACACAGGAACGAAGAAGGACACATGTCGGCCAGCCTAAGTGTTCCGGAGCAGTAGCAAGCTACCAAGGCTCAGTGGAGACACTAGGAGACATTTCCCGGTAAGAGAGGCTACTAAGAATAAACAACTAGATAGTCAGATCCCACACATACCAAGCATTTCAATCATACACACAATATGCTTGATATGTGCAAATACAACAAGGCATCACAACATGACTCTACAACACAAGTACTTTATTGGAAGGCTCAAGGAGCCATACATATCATACACACAAGTACGGGTCGCACGACCCAGCATTCAAGTCATACAGACATACAAGCCAACAACGGAAGTAACTTGTCTGAGTACAGACAACTAGAAAAATAAAAGAGGCTTGGGTAAGCCTAGCTATACTACATGGTCCTTCACAAGCTCAGGGTCACCACCTGGGCCTCAGTCTACTCATCGATGTCAACGTCTACGAAGAACCCGTCAGAAGGGTTTGTAGCATCTTCTGAAAAAATATAAATTAAAGCAACATGAGTACAAAGGTACTCAGCAAGACTTACATCAGATCCTACATACATGCACATTATCAAGAATGGTTGGTGGAGTTATTGCAGCAAGCCAGCTTTGACTCTTGGCTAAGCTATCTTACGAGACTCCAACTTGAAATAGTTTTGCGCACACGAGTCCACTACACACCACTTCAATACACTACTGAGGATCCACCTCCGTCTTCCTACGGAAGAGCCATCCTCGGCACTCACGCTTATCTTGAGATTTTTAGTAGTATCCATTTACTTGTCTATGAACTGTATAGGCAACCAAGTAGTCCTTTACCACGGACGCGGCTATTCGAATAGATTATGTTAACCCTGCAGGGGTGTACTTCTTCATACATGTTTCCACCACTTAGCGTCTGCACATGACATGTGCTCGGCAGACTTCAAGCGAAAGCCGACGTGGGTGTAGACCACGACCTACCTAAACACCTAAGTCTCTAGTCCAGGTTTATCGCCTTTCCAGGTTCCAGCCGCAGGGAGTCTGGCCGAGGTTTCCACATACGGCCCCGAACGATGTGTACAGGGTTCCCGAGATACCTAACGGGTATCCGGTACACCGTGCCATGTACCTACCACATCACAACCCACCTCGCGGGTCAGCGCTGTCCACGGCCTCCAGTAAGCTACAAACACCAGAAACTACTTGCAACTCTTGGACAGAGGACTAGGGTGAATAAGAAGTCGAGCGGGGTCATATTTCAGGGCCCAATGCATGGTAGTAGCTGAATCTTAAATCACAAATACAGATCTCAGTGCTTAAGGTCGGATTCAATGAAACAACCCACCATGTACTCCTACATGGCCTCTCATCGATACCTTTACCAAATCGTGTTCAACACATCACTCTCATTACCGACATGATCATTTCACTCTAGCCCATCACCCAGATGAACCAGACCTGACACGACTCTAAGCATAGCAGGCATAGCAAGGTAGGAACAACACATACTAGTGGGTTTCATCTAGTTACTGTTGCAATGACAGGTCATGCAGAGGAAATGGGTTCAACTACCGTAGCACACAGCAGTTTGAAACGCATTGTCTTAATGCAGTTAAAGAGAGCAGAGGCGAGAACTTGGGATTGTATCGATATGATCAAATGCTTGGTTGCTTGCCTGATGGGTCGATGCACTGATATTGTTCTTCGTTAGGGTAATCGTGGTACTCCTCGGAGGCAGAACCTGCCGAAAAGAGCACCGATACACAAACATCACCAAACAATATGCAACAATATGATGCATGCATGAGACATGGCAAAATGAGTGTATTGGGCTAATGCAACTAAGACCAGATGGGTTTGAACTATTTTGAACCAAAGATTCAAGTTTCAAACTCATAACTGGCCCTTTAAAGTGCTTTATCTTGTTCTGTAGTAAACAGTAGGTTAGCTTGCTTAAACATGCATGAAACCAGTACAGATGGATAGATTGGATTTTTCTGATCATTTTTCATATATAAAACTTTGCATTTGGAGTTACAGATTAATTTCTATGATTTTTTAAAGTTTGTGGCATTTACTGGAATTTCCTGTGTAATAATAATTCCAGTAAATAAATTACTGCGTCAGCATTACGTCAGGATGATATCAGCGGTCAACGGAACAGTCCAGGTCAACCCTGACTAATGGGTCCCATGTGTCAGTGTAATTAGTTTAGCTAAATATTAATTAAAACTAATCCTGATTAGTTAACAGGGCTGGGCCCCACCCGTCATTGACCCAGGGGGGGTCAAACTGGGCCCACCCGTGGTCAAACATGGGGTCAGCAGGGTCAACTCACCGGCGTTTAGCCGCCGGCGAGGCCGAACGCGGCGGCGAGAGTGGTTTTGTGCATTCCGGCGACCAAATGAGCGGCAGAGGGCATCTACGTGTAGCTGGGAGCAAGCCGCAACTCTTGGTGGCGTTGGTTGAGCTCGGGGTGGCCGGAAATGGCGCCAGCGACAACTTTGGTGGTCGCCGGAGTTCGGGTGAGGTCAAACTCGAGGCTACAGGACACGGCGAGGCTCGTGGAGTGGTGCTACGGGTTCCTGCGGGTGCGGTGAGTGCGTCGGACACAGTGGTGTGGCCAGTGGGTGGCCGGAGTCACGTCGGCGACGAGCTCCGCGGCGGTGCATGCGGGTGAGCTTCGTGCAGTCGCTACGGGGCTCGGGAGCGAGAAAGGAAAGGGGGAAGAGGTAGCTGGGCTCACGGCGACCTCGAGGAACCAGACGGCGCGATCGGGGACGAGCTGGTGCGGCGGCCACGGCGAAGGGGATCTCCGGCGATGGCGGAGTCGGACGAGGTCGGTGCAGTGGCTTCGGGGCACACGAGTGCTTGGGGCTCGGCTAGCTTGAAGGAGAGGAGGGCGGTGGATCTCCTGGACACGACGGCACGGCGCAAGGACGACGGAGAGCGCGACTACGGCGATGGTGTGGCTGTGGTGGCATCGGCCATGGTGCAGGAGAGCGAGGGAGAGAGGCAGGGGGAGAATGGATGTGTCCACGGGGTTCGGGACACGACGTGGAGCTCATCCAGGCCAGCGGAGAGGTGAGGGGAGGAAGCAGGGCGGCGGGCAGCTGCGTGGCGCGCGCTGGTGCCGCCGTCGAGCACCTGCCTGCCTGCCTGGCGAAGGCAAGCAGCTCGCTGGAGCGGCTGCTGGGCTGGGCCGGCTAGGTGGGCTGGCTAGTTGGGCTGCCAGGTTAGTTCCCTCATTCTCTCTTTTATTTCTCTTTTTTTATTTATTCTGTAGCTTTGTGGACTTTCTAAAAATACCTAGACAACTCCAAAATTCACCAAACAGCTCATGGCCATTAACTGGAATATATCCAGCATGGAACATTTTAGTTTGGGATTATTTGAGCATTTAAAATAATTTATATAATTTAAATGCCCAAACTCAAATACTTATGATTTAATTCAAAGACCTTAGGATGACCTAGTAAATTGTGCACCACTTTTGGCAGAGGTTCTGAACCAAGACAAAAATGATGGACATTTTAGAAGGGCATTTCAGGTTCATTGAAAATATTTTTAGTAAACCCTAGTTGGTTTCAGGGGGGCTGGGGGTTCTGTCATCCCCATTTCAAATTTATGTTGAATGGAATAGACATGATGCAACACTCTAATGCATGACTAACTAGGGTGTGACACCTACGGCCAATGATGATTTTACACGCGGGAAATCCCCATTGGCCCGGGCTGTTAACGGGTTATCAGATCCAAAACCGGACCAGATAGCTTAACGGTGTTCCGTTACGGTGGATGCCACGTGTCGGTCACCCTTGACGAAAGCACTTCTGTGACAGGCGATTTATTGTCATGGAAGTGGACACTTCCGTGATGATAATTTTGGTAATGTCATGGAACACTTCTACGACAGCACAGGTATGACTATCTTGATTCTGTCATAAATTTGTCATGGATGTACATGCATGACAGAAAACACGACCTACTGTGACAAACACGTATCATCACAGAAGTGTATTTTTTTGGTAGTGATGGCCATTGTTAATCAACAGGTGGCCCAGTCAGGACCGACACGTCCTCACCCTGCTGTCCCCGCCTAGTTATCCGTGGAACGTGTAGCAATCCTATCCTTTCTGGTCGGCCGCACCGCTTTCCCTTCGCCATTAAGGGAAAGGGGCCACGCCATACGGGCCTGTCCCGCATAGCTGCCTATAAATGCCCTTTTCTGCTAGCCGTATTGCTCGCCCCTTAGTCAGCCATGTCCCTGCAGAGAAGCTTAGCTAGTAGCTCCCCAACCATGACTAGCAGCTTCAAAACTTCCACGTATTACACCCGGACCTATGCCGTCAACCACCTTGGCTTTCCACCCCTTCTTGCCGAGATGCTCACCAAAGCCTTTGGCTGTAAGGCTAGCCCCGATTACCTGGTGTTCCAATCGACACCCGTCCCTCACCTTCATCGCTTTGATGCAAGATTGCACATGAGCCTATGTCCTGCAGTGGATGGCCATCCTTTGATTTTACAGGGTAGAGCCATGCCTACCTCTGATTTAGCCATTCAAGCCGCTGCTGTGGAGGCTATTCTACACCTCCGAACCAAGTTCCCGCATGTCGCAACAAGGCGGGAGTTCTGCTTTTTCCCTAGTATGGCAAAAACAGTAATGCAGCCTTCTCCCGTTAGCCAAGGACATGACCCCGCAATCGCTCGCCTGGTGCAATATATCACTACCCAGGGGATGATGATTTCAAAGATGCTTGCCGAGTTTAGAACCATGGTCAATGATGTGGTACGAGTCGTCAAGGAAGCGTACCGTGAGGCTCGTAAGTTCGCATCTCAAGCTGTTTGCCCAACGCCATCCGAACCAGTGCTATCCTCTCAGCCTGTGTTGTGGCCTAAGCCCAACATCATCACCCTCGATAAGGCTCTTCTCCGGATCCACCAACATCATTTTCTTCGATGAATTTCAGCCACACCTCCAGCAGTAGAGGCCCAACCCATAGAACTGTCAGATGATGAAGATGGAGATTGGCTCAGTCTTCGTCCTCCAGGAGAGCCCCAGCAAGGCCAGTCTTCTGCATGACCTTAGTCATGCAGTTAGTAGTTTCTGCTAGTTGCTTGGTCTATCGGTTCATCCTGGATATGAGGATAGAACCTTGTATCCCGGAGTGCGTAGTTCCGTTTAGCACGTAGCGCGTTCATACTTGTTGTATGCTGGTACTGTTGTAATCCGAATGCCATGTTTGCTAGCTTCTTTTGTTTGTGTCTTTGTTTTTTTTCTTGTCTCTCTGTCAAACAGAAATGTTTGACAGGGTTGGCAATGCGTGCTAACAAGATTTTAGTCAGTAGAACACATACACTAAAAACAACATTGACTCATCCCGAGTCTCTAATAGAATGTGCGCTGGTGTAGGTATATGTATACTAGGAGTACATATACCTACTGGCATTAAAACACCTTTAGTATGATTTGTTTGGTGTGTTTTTACGTTGCATGTGTTTGCATCTGTTTGTTTGTTTAAATTTTTCTGCATACTGCACGCATACACGGTTCACCCACGAGTATAATTGAGCAGTATTCGGGGGAATGCAAAGTCACATATCCCTCTATCTGTGCATACCCCGCGTGCTAGATTTTCCAAACCCAAAACATCAAAGAGGCCATTTTCATCTGGCCATTTCTCGTCCCTGATTCTTTTTCGTGAACCAAATTGTGTTTCCGGAGAAATACTGCCAGCTTTATTTCTCACGATCCATTACAACTCCCCGATACAGATTTCAACTCCGATTCTAACTCGACACCAACATTTCGTGGAGTAATCCGTGAAATTTTTCCCGTGCCCTAGTTTGACTCCTGAGCTGGCGTAGCCACCGCACCTGCAACTGGACCCCATCACCTCCACATTCACTGTCTTGTGTGGCGCTGCATGTCGCCATCACCGCTCCACCGCAGCACGCGATTACTTCACCGACGCAAAGCGACGGAGGATCAAGCGTGGCGGAGGACCACCCCGTGCATCGTCTTCTTCCACACCTCAAGCCACTGTACCCAACCGCACGTTGTCTCGAGCCCGCTCATTCCTAATGAGAATCACTAGGAGGATCGATGAGCCGATCAGCGTGCTTAGCAATGCCATGAGGAACAACCGTAATGCCACCAAGAACACCTCCTCGCCGAAGGAGCTCGGCTCAATCTCGCCCTAACCACAGAGGTAGTAGAGCAACATTGTGTTTGTGTGTTGGAAGCGAGCCACGTTGCAGTTGATATAGCCCAACCCCAGTGTACGGTGAGCGGAGTCCAGGAAACTCGCTTGTCGCCCGATCACCGGCGTCCAGGAGGCGAATCCGCGAGCAGTGACGATAAGGTGCTGGCCCGCGATGTGAGTGCTCGCTGCACCGGCGCCGTGCACGCCGCGCACTACGACACTAGGGCCCTCATCGCACTAGGAGCTAGATGTGCGCTGCGCCAAGCCGCACGTGGAGTAGCAGCGTAGGGGAAGCAGTTAGCCAGAGGTAGAAGAAGGAGGATGCCAGTGGGCCTTGTACCCACGTGTTAGCAGATGAGTCCACTGTTCATTGGGGTGCATCTAGCAAATTTTTCGAGAGTCTGATCTTGAGTGCCCCTAGCCGTGGATATAATCATGTTTGCCCATATCTCTCCTTGGGTGTACCAATTATCGGTGCCCCAACTCGTTTGAATTTGACCAAATGGTTAAATTTGAACCAGTGATTTTTCCCCGGAGTGGTTATCTTTCCTTTGTGCTATAACCCTAGGAATCTCGAGGACGAGATTCCTTTTAAGGGGGGAAGGTTTGTAACAACCCCAAAATTGGGTTATCAATTTTTGTGCTGTTATTCCTTCCTGGCACTCATTTTCAAAGTCTTTCTCCTGAGTTTTGCTGATGACTCTGAGACTTCTTGTAATTTCCAACCTTTTAAAACTTGCTCATGTCTTTTTCAGTGGGCAAGACCTCAGTTGCATCATCTTAAACCCTCTCAAACCCTAATTCCAAATTTTTGGGATTTGAATGTGGCCTTTGTGATTTCAAAGGGGCTACCATTTTCCTTGATCTATTGATCATCCCATATGTTCCCAAAGACCCTCCTATCCTTTTAAACCTTGGATATGCAAAAATATTGCCAAGTCCCATGCAATATTTTTGAATTGTGATTTATTCCTTTTCTTGCCCTTTTGAGGAATAAAATCGAAAGGCATATCTAGCAATCTCCTAAATTCATGTGAATTGGTGGAGTTGATAATTATGCCTAATCCAAGCTCTGGAAATTATATTGGCCATAATTAAATAAGGAAAATTGCCTTTTCTTATTTAATGCCAATATTCCAATTCTGCCATTTTCTAAAGGAACTATTATTTTTATAGCAAAGAAAATTCCCACATAAATTTTGGAGCTTGTCCTTGCTATATAATCACTAGTTCGATCATCATCTCATGTTCCACAGATCAAAAATAGGGCACATGATCCAATGCAAGTTTCTGCCTTCTCAGAAATTTTGCAAAGTGCCTTATTCCTAATTCCTTTCGAGCTGCAAATTAGCAGGGTGAATAATATTGATAAATCACCCATGGATACCAAAGATGATCTCAATACAATCAGCCTAGCTCCCTGTGAAATGTTTCAAAGTTTCTAACCAGATTGTCACTTTGTGAAGGAAGTACCTTCATAGAGTTTCCAAATGGGATGAAACTTTTCCATCTTCTCAAGTATCCCAAGTCATTAGCCTCCACCCAAAATTAAGCTCATTTTATTGAGCTATGTGAGCACATGAGCAATTCTTGTTTTCTGTCCAAATTTTATTTTGTGAAGCAAGTATATTTTACCTTGATCCATTATGGCTGAAAATAATTCCAAGCCTTCTCTTATCCATATAACCCACCTACCCAAGAGATTGGCTCATTTAATGTAGCAAATATTTTCCTAGAATTTTCCCAAGTTTCTGGTCAAAAGTGATGCTTGTGAAGAAAGTACCAATTTGGCAAGTCCATTTGGTATGATCTTTTTACAGCATCTACTTATGACAAAATCATGAATATTTGCCAAGTGGGAGCTCAATCCAACACTCCTAGTGAGTGTTTCTTCCTCTTTTGATTTCTGGACATATTTTAGAAGTTGCAAAGCAACTATGTTAAATAATTGTCCTAATGACCTCATAATTACCAAGACCGTAGTCCTTTCTACCCTAAGCCTACTAGACATCAATTTTACCGTTTACCCTCTCTAGTTTACTCTCTAGAGTGTGGCCAAGTTTGCAAAAACAAACTTGTGAAGCTTGGTTTACTCAGCTCAATTTGTTACTGCCCGTTTCTTTACCGTAGTAACACTCTATCTTCGATGGACTACGCGGTCGACATGAGCTGGCATCAGTAAAAACTCTAGAGCGCGTCGTGCCCATGGTGATCATGAGTGTAGCCAGCCAAAATGGTGGTCTAGCCACTGTTCTCGTCGTCAGCGCTGCTCCGACCGTCTCTGGCCTCGCCATTAATGTCCTACAGCACCACCGCGGCGTCCTCTTCCCACTGGACCTCTGGCCCCCTCCGTTTTCTTCTCCGACGAGCCGTGCCAAAGGTAGAACAGTGTGCGCCCGTGAGCTCGTCTTCTTCCTGAATGGTGTCCACTTCCTCCTCTTGTCCGCGAGCGCCCCTCGTCTCCGTGAGCCTCTGCTGCTCGTCTTGATCCCCCTCGTCGCCTTCCCGTCCCTCCCCGTGAGCCCTGCTGCTGCACCTTCCCTGTTGAAGCTTTCGGACGCCGTAGGCTTCCCCTGGTCCCGGCGCTGCAGCCCTTTCGGAGCAGTCCCGCGACCACTCGTGCGTGCGGTGTTGAGTGGCAGAGCCCCACCGCTTGTCGGCCAGCCCTGAGAAGCAGCGAGGCGACGGCCAGGCCGGCGTCTGGCCCCCTCTGTTGCCGACGTCACGAGCTAGAAGAAGAAAGGAGGGAGGAGGCATTGACTAGGCCAGGTGGGCCCCGCGACTTGCCTCGACCCCACCTGGCAGCGATTGAGGGAGTTCTAGATTAGGGGGTATCCGGACAGCCGAACTATATTCATCGTCTAGACTGTAGAAGCATCAAGATACAAGACTCAAGACTTCGGCTCGTGTCCGGATGGGACTCTCCTTTGCGTGGAGGACAAGCTCGGCGATCCGGATATTATGTTTCCTTCCTTGTAACCGACTCAATGTAAACCCTAGATCTCCGGTGTCTATATAAACCGGAGAGGATGGTCCTTAGAAGGCCGATCACAATTATAACCATACCATCATAGGATAGCTCTTAGGGTTTAGCCTCTACGATCTCGTGGTAGATCTACTCTTGTACTACACATACCTTCAATATTAATCAAGTAGGAAGTAGGGTTTACCTCCATCAAGAGGGCCCAAACCTGGGTAAACATTGTGTCCCTTGCTTCCTATTACCATCAGCCTAAGACGCACAGATTGGGACCCTCTACCCGAGATCCGCCGGTTTGGACACCGACGTTGGTGCTTTCATTGAGAGTTCCTCTATGTCGTCGCTGCAAAGGCTCAATGGCCCGTCTCGTTGTCAAGAACAACATCACCTCTGGGGAAGCGCTGGCTGTAGGCCAGACTCTCCGTCTTGGTGGCTTCATTATGACCGCCCCATCGGCTGTCACGCCGACGATGACCTCTCGGGTCATCACGCATAACCTTCGCATCAATTCGGAGCTTGCCAAATAGATGGATCCGATAGAGCTCTCCTCTCTTAACGAGCTCTTGGATCGCATCGCTGCTTTGGGAGTCACTACAGACTACGACCGGATTGGGCTTAAACCCGACCAAAGGGACATTAGATCCCTGCCGGCCACCCATGAAATAGCGGTAGTGGAGGAACCACACGTGGGTTGCCCCTCAACTTTGAGGATGAATTATGTCTGGATCACCGAACTCAGTGAGCCGAACACCCACCCAAAGGAAGATATGACCCAGGTCCCGGACTTAGAATCGGGCGTTGGGTCGAAGGGATTAGGTAATACTCCAGATCCCGAAATGTCAGGCTTGGTACTTCCCGTGCTCCCGGGCGTCAGATCAGATCAGAATCCGGATTCAGCCAACGACGCCCGCTCGGACTTAAACGTCTCTCCCGTATCAGGCAGGAGCCCCAGGAGACGGTACACCGTTACTAGGCCAGATTTCTCCTTGCTCTTAATAAGGTCAAGGACTGCCACAAGGAGGACGTAGTCTCTCTTTTCTGCAGAAACTGCACGAACAAAGGACTCCTTAATGTTATAAGTCGCCGTGACATAGTGCACTTTACGGACTTGGCAACCATAGTATAGAAGTACTTTGCGATGGAAAGTGTCTGGAATACCCAAACAGAATTTTGGGATAGTACGGCCCTCACCAGAACCTTTGTCCGAGCTAAACGGCCGAACTCTCATAAGTCGACCAACTCAATTCCCAAGAAACCAAAACCCGCCCCTGGGCATGGAACCGTATTGGAAGAATGGCTCAACGGCCCATGTAAGATTCACAGCACGCCAGATGCAACACCGACCCATAGCCTTAGTGCATGTTGGATACTCCGGCAGGTAGCCAAGAGTAGCGAGGATCTCCTCGAGAGCCATAAAGCAGAACCACATCCCGCCAAGGAACACAATACGGTACTGACAGTCTTTGAGACCTTCGCCTCAAACAATAGGTGCAAGCGAGCACATCGAAGCTCCGCTGAAATTTGCCATGTGGCTAAAATAAATCCATGGAACGACACTGCTATAACCTTCAATGCCAGTGACGAACCCCAATTCCAGTCCGTCCGGGCGCCGGCTGCTCTGGTCCTCAGCCCAATAGTGGACGGCTTTCGGCTCACTAAAGTACTCATGGACGGCGGAAGCGGATTAAACTTAATCTATGAAGAAACACTCGAGAAGATGGAGATTGACAAAAGCCGCATTGAACAAAGCGGCACAACCTTCAGGGGAATTATCCCTAGTCGGGAGGCACGGTGTGCGGGAAAAATCACACTCTATGTGGTATTCGATACCCCAGAGAATTACAGGTCCAAAGAAATCACCTTCCAAGTGGCTCCTTTCAACAGCGGATACCACGCCCTTCTAGGGCGGGACGCGTTTGCAAGCTTTCAAGCCATACCCCATTATGGGTATATGAAGCTTAAAATGCCCGGACCCAATGGAATCATCACTCTAGCTAGTGATCCGGATGTCGCACTCTGTTCCGGAAACAAAACCGCAGCACTAGACTTGGAAGCACTATCTGAAGCCCTAGCGGCAGAAGAATTAACAAGGCTGCACGCTACCGTGGACAGGGACAACGTGATACTCGACAAGCGACCCAAGTCCACCTCATTCAAACCCGCAGATGAGAAAGTCAAATTCCAAGTTCACCCAACGGACCCCACAAAGACAGCTTCCATTGGGACACAGTTGAACCCCGCTATGGACGCGGCACTGCGTGACTTCTTACGCGAGAATTGGGATATCTTCGCCTGGCACCCATCGGACATGTCGGGCATCCCACACGGATTGGCCGAACACAACCTTAACATACTGAAGGGATATAAACCTGTTAAACAGACCCTAAGGCGATTTTCGGAGCCCAAACGACAAGCCATGGGGGAGGAGCTAGCCAAGCCACTTGAGGCCGGATTCATCAGATATATCAAACATCTGGATTGCCTGGCGAACTTGGTAATGGTACCAAAGAAGGACAAATCCTGGCGCCTATGCGTCGACTTCAAAGACATTAACAAGGCTTGCCCCAAGGATCCCTTTCCCCTCCCTCGCATCGATCAAATCATCGATGCCACAGCTGGACACGACTCGCTGTATTTCCTCAACGCATACTCTGGATACCATCAAATAAAGATGGCAGAGTCCGACCAAGCTGCAATAGCTTTCATAATGCCATATGGCCCTTTCTGCTTCAACACTATGCCTTTCGGGCTTAAGAACGCCGGGGCAACCTATCAATGCATGATTCAAACATGTCTGGAAAAGCAAATCGGCAAAACAGTGGAGGCATACATGGACGACGTAGTCATAAAAACAAGACACATCAAAACCCTAATAGATGACTTGAGGCTTACCTTCGACAACCTATGAACATACGACATCAAGCTGAATCCGGAGAAATGCGTTTTCGGCGTCCCCTCTGGAAAACTGCTGGGCTTCATAGTTTCCACTAGAGGAATTAAAGCTAATCCGGCAAAAATCTGAGCTTTGTCGCAGTTGGCTATACCAACAGACCTCAAACATATCTAGAAACTAGCTGGATGCATGGCTGCTTTAAGCCGCTTTATCACCAGGCTAGGAGAAAAGGCATTGCCTCTTTACCGCCTTCTTCGGTGTACCGAACACTTCGTGTGGACGGATGCAGCCGCGGCTGGACTCGATGAAATAAAGACCTTATTGGCCAATAGTCCAGTCCTAACAGCGCCAAATATCGGCAAACCTATGCTGCTGTACATAGCTGCAACACATCAAGTTGTAAGCGCAGTACTCGTCGTCGAACGAGAGGTTGACGAATACAAATTCCCGCTACAGAAGCAGGTTTATTACGTATCCATGGTCCTCACCGCGTACAAATCCCGATACCCACACTACCAAAAAATAGCATACGCAGTCTTCATGTCATCCCGAAAGCTATGACACTACTTTCAAGAGTGTTCAATTACGGTGGCCTCCGAAGTACCACTAAACGATATAATAAATAACCGCGATGCCACGGGCCGGATTGCTAAATGGGCCATCGAGCTCCTTCCGTTTGACATAACATACAAGCCTCGGCAGGCTATCAAGTCACAAGTATTAGCCGACTTCGTTGCCGAATGGACGGAAGCCGAACTCCCTAAAGAGTACGGCGCGTACTCTAACTGGATCATGTACTTTGACGGCTCAAAAATGCTGGCCGGATTGGGAGCAGGCGTAGTCCTGACTTCTCCCACCGGAGACACGGTCCAATACGTCCTCCAAATATTATACACAGACTCGAACAATGCAGACGAATATGAGGCTCTGTTGCACGGTCTTCGGATGGCAGTCTCTATGGGCATTCAATGCCTAGAAGTGCGCGGGGATTCAAACCTCACAATATCACAAATAAATGGAGAATTTGATGCCAAGGATCTGAAAATGGCAGCCTATCGCAATGCCGTCCTTAAAATGTCAGTTCGGTTCGAGGGGCTCGACTTCCACCATGTGGATCAAGAAAACAATCAAGCGGCAGATGTCCTTGCCCGCATCGGCGCTAAACGCGACCCTGTCCCGCCTAACATATTCCTGGAAAGGCTGTTCAAGCCATCTGTGGTATGGGAAGCAGAGTCCGGCAATACCAGCACGGATCCGAATACATCCCCAGATTCCGAACTATCAGACATAATCGGAGGCTCCACCACCGAAATAACATCGTCAGCCCATGAAATAATGGATGTTATCGCCCCGTGGATAAGGCCCTTCTTGGCCTACCTAAGTAGGCAGTAGCTCCCCAAAGACCAAAATAAAGCACGCTGCATCGTTTGGCGTTCTAAATCTTACAAAGTCCATGAAGGGGAACTCTATAAGAAAAGTGCCACCGGAGTGCTCCAAAGGTGCATTTCCGAAGAGGAAGGGCGGCAGCTCTTGGCTGAAATCCATGCCAGACTGGGCGGGCACCATGCTGTGGCTCGAGCATTAGTCAGCAAGGCCTTCCGTACAGGTTTCTATTGGCCGACAGCCCGAGCAGACGCACAGGACCTTGTCCAACACTGCATTGGTTGCCAGCTCTTTGCCAATCAGAGTCATATGCCCTCTACCGCTCTCCAAACAATCCCCATAACTTGGCCCTTCGTGGTCTGGGGGTTGGATATGGTTGGACCCCTTAAAGGGGGAAGCCATGAGAAAAAATACTTATTGGTCATGGTTGACAAGTTCACCAAATGGATAGAAGCCAAACAAGTGAAAACAGCCGAATCCGGACCAGTAATAGACTTTATATCCGGGGTCGTACACCGATACGGTGTCCCCCATAGCATCATCACCGATAATGGCTCAAATTTCATGGCCGATGAGGTGAAAGCTTGGTGCGGCAAAATGGGCATTAAGCTCGACTATGCTTCCATCTACCATCCTCAAACAAATGGCTAGGTCGAACGGGAAAACGGTCTCATCATGAGCGGCATCAAACCAAACCCAGACTAGTGCGATCCTTGACAAAGTCGGATACTCATTGGGTCGAGGAGCTCGACTCTGTACTCTGGGGGCTGCGGGCCACACCGAATTGCAACACCAAATATACACCATTTTTATGGTGTACGGTGCGGAAGCAGTACTACCTTGCAACATAATACATGATTCGCCACGCGTACGCATGTACGAAGAGAAGGAAGCCAAGTTAGATCGGCAGGATAATTTGGATGCCCTGGAGGAGGAGCGCGATGTCACTAAGGCCCGTTCCGCATTCTATCAGCAACAGACTCGACGATACCAAAGCAGAGAAGTGCGGGCCAAAACTTACAATATTGGTGAACTCGTTCTACGCTTACCGGAGAAGAAGAAGGACAAGCTCAAACCCAAGTGGGAAGGCCCCTTCATCATCGACAAAGTTCTCACCGGGGGAGCGTACCGCTTACGTAATGCATCTGATAACAGACTCGATCCGAACCCATGGAACGCGGCCAGACTCCGGAGATTCTACGCCTAGCGCCGAACTCAGTGTTTGTCTCCTTAACCCTCCTTTTGGATTACTCCGGCCGCACTATGTGGTAAGCTTTACCTGGGGACTTCCTATACTGAAGCTAAATATAAATTACTTTCAGGGCTTTTTGCCCGTCACACATGCGTTTCTTTTTCCATGTGTGCCTTTTCTTCACCATTATATGCATCGATATGACTTAAGACGTGGCCAAGATGGGTTGCCTGGCTCCTGTGTTTATGCCCTACGTTCCTGTTAATTCGGCTAGGGCATAAGGGGAGCACCTCTGCGATTGTTACTGCCGGTTAAGCCAGATGTGTACCTCAGACTGGGTGAAGCCGAAAGCTAGTTTCCTTAAGAGAATATTCGATCGGTGAACAAATGATGTCTTCGTTTATTATAACATTAATCCCCAGAAGTTTTATATCCTGCACTTTGCTTCGCAGTCCATACATGTGCCTTGACACATGCTTACCCAGGGAAAGGAACCGTTAACGGAACTATTCTCCCTAGAAGATGTTTCTTACTATCCATGTAATATAACATAACTAGTTGGGTACTTGTATGTTCAAGCACTTATGACCCCTACGCCTTGTTTCCATGCATACCCCGGTTTTGTATCACCGAGCGGGTATTCGGACACACCCCGGACTTTAGGATCCGGGGGCTGAAGCAAAAAGGTCCGCCATGACAAATGATTTTAATCCGGCTAGGGGCTACTTATGTCCATCGAATTACACAGTCATTTGGACTGATTATATTCATCCTCTATACCATCCAACAGGCTATCTAACTTACAATCCTGTTGAGAATACTTTGCGGCTAACTCCACCTTGTCATATACCAGACTCACGAGAATTTCTTGCCCATCTGGCCCGGCCGGTCCAACTTCGGCCATATGGTTCGGGTCCAGCTTGGTGTAGCGCGTCTTCACCATGGCCCATGCTTCTCTTGCACCTTGCAGGCAGGCTGATATCTTCCACAAATGGAAGCGCCGCCGTGCTCCTTGAAGCTTGTCCACAAGCCCCCCCATGCCATTTGGCAGGGAGCCTGATGGCCACAAAGACTGCGCCATGCCTTGCATCACCTGCCGAGCTCGCTCGTGCAGTTGTGAGAGGTCCTGCAGTAAGTCATCTACAGATGCGGGCATCTCCTCCTCAGGGTGACCCGTTAGCATTCCTACAAACACAACATTTTCAATATACTTCCTCGCTGAACTATGCTACATTTTGTCTAGGCACTTACCATAAATGCCGCGGCGAAGCCTTTTGTTCTTCTTTACGGAGCCCGCCAGCTGCGCACGGACGTCTTTCAATTCCACGTCCAGCCAAACATTGGCATCTTGGAGAGCATTCTTCTCCTGCTTAACTTGTGTAAGAATGCGCTCGCCGGCCTTTAATTGCGTCTGGAGATGCGACTCGTCATCCCTCCCGCCCTCCGGATTTATTCCGGGGTTGTCTACAGAACTTTCTGTTAAATTTGTCATACCAGCCAGTTGGCAACTGGTGCATTTTCATATAATTGAGATAAATGTTACCATATGAGGCCTTCTGGGATTCCTCTAGCTTGGCAACTGTGGCCCTCAGTTCGGTCTTGCACTCCTCTAGCTCCCGAGACAATTGCTCATTCTTATCTACAAGAACGTGCGCATCAGTTCATACTTAAAACTGTTGCTTCAACCGTTTCAAGTCTCACGGGCTACTATTGTACATGCTCATTAAACTTTCTTACCCGTATATCTTTGGTATACTGGACTGTCGCCCGGGCGAGTCCGCTTTGAGCAGCTCGGATATATGCGTCTCCCAAATTGAAAGCATTAAATGCCTCTTCGGAAAATATGTTGTGGCGAAGCACGGCCCGTCGACGTCGGTGATTCATGGCACTCTCTACTTCCGAATTTGTGGCAGAGAGCATATCTGCGTCCTCTGTCGGAGGACTATGCGGCGTCGGCCCTACGTCCGCCTCCTCTCTCAAAGTTGGTCCTAGAGCCCGACTGGTGGAGGCGTGGTTGGCGAGATCCCCGGATATAGTACGGATGCTCCTCTTCCTGCCAGGATGTAAAGGGCATTGTCATGCTTCAAATAAACAATAATTATGTGACAGGTTGTTTTCTTACCTCTGTAGAGGCGTGTCGACTCTAGTCGCCTTCCTATTGAGCCTACCCAATCCGGACGCCTGTGGCTGACGGGTCCCTAGGGGCTCGGCCCTGCGCTCTGAACGTCGCTTCTGCAAAAGCACGATGTATCAGGGATAAGGCATGACATCAGAAAAGAGTCCTCTTCAGAGGATCGAGTCTTCGGCTTGGCTTACACGCGACAAAGGTAACATTCCGGGATAATCAGCGGTGATAGCCACTGGGGCGCCGTCACGGCTCGCCCGATAAAATATCCCGTCGACAAGCTCCACAGCCGCATCTGGGTCTTCTTGGAGTCCTAGATCCAGGGCCCTTTCGGGGTCCTCTGGCTGCGGGGAAGGGATGGAGATTCCTTCCACGTCCCTCCTCAGTTCCTGCTCAGAAATATCGATGTGGGTAACTTTAGCAAAGAACGACGCAGTAAGTGAAGCGAGAAAATAAATGACGACTTACCCAGTTTGGGGGATTGTACATGGAGAATCCGTCCCGCGGTTTGATATGGAGGAAGTCTTCCTCTTCTCCTTTGTACAGGTCGGACAGTATCCTTGCCAGAGCCGTGAGGGAGTCCGGACCCTTACGGCCACAGCGGGTGGCACGTCTGTCCCGTTGTAGTGCCACATGGGATTGCTCCGATATTGAAGCGGTTGCACTCCCCACATTATGCAAAATGGCCATGACATCGACTATCGTCAGTCCGGATTTGGCCAGTAACTTTATCCTGCTCATCAGGAAATGTACTTCCTCGGAATCCTCCTCTTGGAGGCCTCGGGGGCGCCAGCTTAGACGTGCCCTCGGCGGGGTGTCACTGAACTTGGGGAGTCCTGTCCGGACTAGATCCGGAAGGGGAGCATCGTCAATATAAAACCACTCTGAAGCCCAGTTATCGGGTGCCTTCTTGGGAGTACCGGATAGGTATCCGGTCTCAGCGATACGCCATACTTCGGCCCCGCCCACTTGACATAGGGATTCTCCCTGGTTGCGGGGGACAAGGCAGAACAGCTTCTTCCACAATCCGAAATGAGCCTCACAGCCTAGAAATAGCTCACAAAGGGCGACATACCCTGCTATATGCAGTATGGAGGCTGGGGTAAAATTGTGCAACTGGAGGCTGTAGAACTCCAGAAGCCCACGAAGGAATGGATGAATAGGAAACCCGACGCCCCTTAACAGATGCGAAATTAAGCATATTCGCTCCTCTGGAGACGGATTGGGGGATCTCTCCACTTGTTCTCCGCCGTTATAGGTGGCCACTCCGGCTCGGACAGGGACCATGAACGCTGGCGGGAGGAGCCCTTGAGTTTGTAACTTTACCAAACAGCTATGGGAACTGAACACTCCCCCCAGTCCCCCGGCTTGGGGCAAGGGGAGCGAGTAGAAGAGCTACGACGACCGGCCATGTTGGAATGGTTTTTTCCGGGCGCTCTATTGGATGCTTGCTCACGGAGGGAGAGTGAGGTTTGGATCTGGGAATCCCCGTCTCTTCAAATAGACGGCTAGCCCGAAGGATCGAGGGTGGAAAATGCAAAAATCCTTCGACTCCTCGCATTTGCTCGACACGTGGAAATGGTCATTATTGAAACACTGAAGCCGAGGAGTACAACATTGATGAAGATGTCGGACACTGTTCATCATGATGGGAACATTGGAGTATTCGGAAGGAGGAACCCACCTTGCAATGCCGAAGACAAGACTGCACGCCGGACTCATCGTCATTGAAGCCTAGTTCAGGGGCTACTGAGGGAGTCCTAGATTAGAGGGTATCCGGGCAGCCGGACTATATTCATTGTTCGGACTGTAGAAGCGTCAAGATACAAGACTCAAGACTTCGGCTCGTGTTCGGGTGGGACTCTCCTTTGTGTGGAAGACAAGCTCGGCGATCTGGATATTATGTTTCCTTCCTTGTAACTGACTCCATGTAAACCCTAGATCTCCGGTGTCTATATAAACCCTAGATCTCCAGTATCACAATTACAACCATACCATCATAGTTTAGCTCTTAGGGTTTAGCCTCTACGATCTCGTGGTAGATCTACTCTTGTACTACACATACCTTCAATATTAATCAAGCATGAAGTAGGGTTTTACCTCCATCGAGAGGGACCGAACCTAGGTAAACATTGCGTCCCTTGCTTCCTGTTACCATCAGCCTAAGACGCATATATCGGGACCCCCTACCTGATCCACCGGTTTTGACACCGACAGCGACCCTGGCGCCCGGCCCCGCCTCTGCCGCGTTGACCAGTCCTGCCAGCGTGGATAAGTGGCGGCGCCCCGCCACAAAGTCGCTTTCCCCGACCGAAGCTGTATTTTGGAAGTGCGCTTTCAATCACCGAAAGCATATTTCAGAAAAGACACGTTCTGATTAAACTTTCAGGGACCTGTTTGTAGAAATATTTTTACAGACTAGGCCCTAAGCTTTAAACGTCCGTATCTTTTCAACCGTAGCTCCAAATCAGGTTATTCCAAGGCCTACGTCTTTGTTTCGTCAAGATCGTTCTGATGGAATCATTTTCACCACGTTTTCACATTCTGAAAATGACCATTTTGCCCTTGTCCGTAAACAGCCCCTCCGAGAGAGAACTGTTTCCGGCAAATCTTTCCGCGATCATTTCACACTTCTTCCCGGAGTATTTGTCGACCCCCCAGGCAAGCCAACCTCTTATCATGAGCCCCGAACTTGCATGTCGACTTTGCTTGCACCTTGTGTGTGTGTAGTTGCAGTTGTTTCTTATCTTTTTCGTTTGTAGTCTTTCCATTATGCTTATCATGCATGCTTGTGTATTCATGATATCTTTTGCCATGCTAGTTAGAATGTTGTTATTGATAATGCCATGTCACTACTCTACTTTATTTTCGGGTCATTGTTATAAAATTCTATGATGATTGTAATGCACCATTGGTATGCTAGTACTTGGTACTGTCATGTTCTTTATGCTATAGTTATTCACTCGAGAAGCTTGGTATTTTATTAAAGCATCTGTATGATGCATGCTCATTATTGCATTCATGTTCATGATGATGGAGAAGGAAGTAAAATGACTTAATAATAACAAACCTCCTCCGTCATCGATGGGATCAAGTCATAGTGCCACCAAATTGAACTTTTCAGTGCAGCCACATTTGCCTTTATGGGAAGGCCTTAATGCGATCTATTGTCGTGTCTCTCGATGGTGCCTCCAACGACGGAAGGTTATGGGCGCGCGCTACCTGAGGGAGTCCTGGATAAGGGGGTATCCAGACAGCCGGACTATATTCATCATCCGGACTATAGAAGCGTCAAGATACAAGACTCAAGACTTCGGCTCTTGTCCGGATGGGACTCTCCTTTGCTGGAAGACAAGCTTGGCGATCCGTATATTATGTTTCCTTCCTTGTAATTGACTCCATGTAAACCCTAGCTCTCCGGTGTCTATATAAACCGGAGAGCATGGTCCTTAGAAGGCCGATCACGATTACAATCATACCATCATAGGCTAGCTCTTAGGGTTTAGCCTCTACGATCTCGTGGTAGATCTACTCTTGTATTCCACATATCTTCAATATTAATCAAGCAGGAAGTAGGGTTTTACCTCCATCGAGAGGGCCCGAACATGGGTAAACATTGTGTCCCTTGCTTCCTATTACCATCAGCTTAAGACGCACAGATCGGGACCCCCTACCCGAGATCCGCCGGTTATGACACCGACATTGGTGCTTTCATTGAGAGTTCCTCTGTGTCGCCGCCTCGAGGCTTGATGGCATCTTCAATCGTCAACAACACGGTCCAGGGTGAGACTTTTCTCCCCGGACAGATCTTTGTGTTCGGTGGCTTCGCACTACGGGCCAATTCGCTTGGCCACTTGGAGCAGATCGACAGCTTCGCCCCTGGCCACCAGATCAGGTTCGGAAACTTGAACTACACGGCAGATATCCGCGGAGACTGGATCTTTGACGGGTTCGAACCCGCGCCAGGAGCGCCGGACAGCCACGACGAGCACGGCCTAGACCTGCTGTCGTACAAGGCCCGGGAAATCATCCCCGAGGCAGCCCCGGATCTAAACCCAGGGCAGGTTGCACTGCCTACGAACGGAGGGCTGGACCCCGCCCTGCAGGCCGCACACTTATTGGCGATGGAGCCGATCGCGGGTCTCACCTTTGTGGAGACCTGTAACCCTGGGCCCCGGACTCATATCCGGCTGTTGGTACTGGTCCGCCCACTCTCGAGCCAGCCGAGCTAGGCTGGGCTCCGATAATGGAGTTTACCACTGCGGACATCTTTCAGCATTCGCCCTTTGGCGACATGCTAAACTCATTGAAGTCTCTCTCTTTGTCAGGAGGCTCCGGGCCGAGCTATGTCCGGCTTGAGTGGGAAGCAGGCGACGAAGGGCTTCGCTGCTCACCCACCACCCACTTTGTCGCCACGATCGATGATTTAACCGACGTGCTCGACTTTGACTTCGAAGACAACGACGGTATGGACGATGATGCAAGAGACATACAGGAGCCACCGCTCACAGGGCGATGGACAACCACCTCTTCAAACGATATATACATGGTGGACACTCCGAAAGAAACCAATGGCGACGAGGCAGTGGAGGACAACCCCTCGGGAGGAAAAGCAAAATATGGGCGTCTCCGACGCCACTCCAAGCCCCGCCACATCAATATCGGTCCCGGAGATAATCCGGATAGTACCGAAGAGGAATACAGTCCTGATCAGCCAACCATCAAGCAGGTCGTACAGGCCATGATGGGATACTATGATGTAGGGTAGAACCCTAGGAAGGACCTTTTCACACTTGGAGGGGGAAAATGGAGAGAAATCACAAGAACACAAAGATGAACACAAAGGGACAATCACTCTAACAATTCCCAATTACACATCCACTAGAGTAACAACACAAGATCCACAAGTCTCAAACACAATCAAAGGAAAGATACAATGGGAAAGTTCATCCCAAAGCCAAAGGAAGAGGGGTCTTGGTGGTAGTCTTCTCCCAATAGAGGTCTTGAAATCCTCAAGGATTCTTCCCTATGGGGTCTTGATCCTCAAAGAGGGAAGGTAATGGAGCAAAGCTCACCAAGATATCATCCAATACTTTTCTAACCCAAAACATGGCTCTAGGTACGAAATATATAGGCTTGGGGTCGAGGGAGACGAAGGGGAGCCGAAGATCCAATCTCAGCCGGCCATCTTGGGAGGCCCGTGCGCACGGGGTAAGTTGGGACCGTGCGCACAGGGGTCCCATGGGAACAGTATAGGCCCGTGCGCACGGGGTGCTCCAGAGCCGGGTTCCTGTGTAGCCCGTGGGCACGGGGTCTCTGGGGCCCGTGCGCACGGGGTCACCTGGGACATGCTGTTTTGCTGCTATTGCACTCCTTCTTGATCCTTATGGCCTTGGGGTGGTTCTCCTTCTCCTTGGGGATGCTCCTGAGCTCCTTGGTGATGTTCCACTTCATACCTAAGGATGCATAGCATATTTTGGTGAGGTAGTATACATGTTCCATTTGTGTCCATATGCAAGTCTAGTAGGAAGGAGTTCACCTCGGTTTCCAAAGCACGTGCTCTAGCTCTTGTCATGGGTCCTTGTGGGGGTGGATGTGTTGATGTAGAGTCCATGGGGATGATGTAAGGATGCTCCGCATCATATCCCCTCCCTTCGAAAGGATCCGACCTCGGATCAAGATCTTCATCACCATGGAAAGGCGAGAGGTCTTTGACGTTGAAGATGTCGCTCATGTTGCACTTGTCTCGTGGGAGTTCAATCTTGTAGGCATTGTTGTTGTAGCGTGCGAGCACCTTGAATGGTCCATCGGCTCGAGGTAGTAGTTTGGACTTGCATTCGTTGGGGAAGTGGTCCTTGCGAAGGTGTAGCCACACGAGATCACCTACGTTGAAGATCATGGGTTGTTTGTTGACGTTGAGCTTGGTTGCTTGTCGATGTACGTGGCGCTCGATGATGTTTCTTGTATCTTCATGCATCTTCTTGATGTAGCTTGCTCGTCCACTCGCATCCATGTTGGTGTGCTCTTGTAGAGGGGGAGGTAGGATGTCCAATGGGGACAACGGGTTGAAGCCGTACACGACCTCGAAGGGGGACTTGCAGGTAGTCGAATGTCTTGTGCGGTTGTAAGCGTACTCGATGATGAGTAGACACGCCTCCCACTCTTTGATGTTCTTCTTGATCAACACGCGAAGTAGAGTGGATAGTGTCTGGTTTGTCACCTCCGTTTGGCCGTCGGTTTGAGGGTGGTATGCGGATGAGAACAAGAGCTTGATTCCGAGCTTGGTGCATAGAGTCTTCCAAAAGTAACTCAAGAACTTGACGTCGCGGTCGGAGACGATTGTCTTTGGTACTCCATGGAGGTGCAGGATTTCCCTACAAAAGAGATTTGCAATATGTGAAGCATCGTCTATCTTGTTGCAAGGAATAAAATGTGCCATCTTAGAAAATCGGTCCACAACAACAAACACAGAATCCTTTCCATTTTGAGTTCTAGGCAAACCAAGTATAAAATCCATACTAATGTCTTCCCAAGGTTGATAAGGAATAGGAAGAGGCATGTAAAGACCATGAGATTGAGCTTTAGACATAGCTTTGCGACATGTAGAGCATCGGGAGGTGAAGCATGAGACGTCGCAGAACATCTTGGGCCAAAAGTAGTTCTTGGAGAGCGTGGCAAAAGTCTTGTCGCGTCCAAAGTGTCCCATGAGTCCGCCTCCATGAGCCTCTTGCAAAAGGAGCAAACGAAGAGAAGACTCGGGAATGCATAGTTTGTTAGCTCTCATAATATAACCATCCTTGATGTAATATTGTTCCCAAGATGTATGCATCAAACATTTAGCATAATGAGGTGCAAAAGATGGATCATTAGCATACAAGTCTTTTATGTGCTCGAAGCCAATAACATGCAACTAAAGTTTAGTGACAAGCGTGCATATGCGTGAAAGTGCATCGACAACTACATTTTCCTTACCCTTAATGTACTTGATCACATATGGGAAAGATTCAATAAATTCACTCCATTTAGCATGACGCTTGTTCAACTTAGTTTGTCCTTTTAGGTATTTAAGTGTTTCATGATCGGTGTGTATGACAAACTCATGAGGTCTAAGATAATGTTCCCAAACATGTAGGACACACACTAAAGCATACAATTCTTTGTCATAGATGGGATAGTTAAGTTGAGCACCGGAGAGTTTTTCACTAAAGTATGAAATTGCTCATTTTTCTTGCATTAAAACTCCGCCAATTCCGGTACCACTTGCATCACAATGAACCTCAAAAGTTTTGTCAAAGTTGGGCAAAGCAAGAATCGGAGCATGAGTAAGCAAAGACTTGAGCTCATCAAAAGCGGTTGATTGCAAAGATCCCCAAACAAAAGGATTATTCTTCTTACTCAAAGCATGCAAAGGAGCGGCGATTGTGCTAAAGTTTTTCACAAAGCGGCGATAAAATCCTGCAAGACCAAGAAAACTTCTCACTTGTTGCAAATTGGTGGGTTGGGGCCAAGTTTTAATTGCTTCAATTTTAGTTTCATCAACATGGACACCCTTGGAAGAGACAACGAAACCCAAGAAAACCATTTTCTCAACACCAAATGTGCACTTTTTCATGTTGGCATAGAGACTTTCCTTGCGGAGTGTTTGTAAAACAAGCCTAACATGATCAAGATGCTCTTTCATGGTTTTGCTAAACACAAGAATATCATCGAAGTAAACCACAATAAAGACTCCAATGTAAGGTCGAAGTACATGATGCATGAGACGCACAAAAGTACCGGGAGCCTCCGATAAACCCATAGCCATCACTAACCACTCATATAAGCCAAATTTTTTTTGAAAGCAGTTTTCCATTCATCACCTTCTTGTATGCGGATTTGATAATAGCCACTTTTAAGATCAATTTTTGAGAAAAAGTTGGCTCCACTAAGTTCATCAAGCATATCATCTAAGCGAGGAATGGGATGCCTATAGCAAACGGTGATAGCATTTATGGGTCTACAATCGGAACATAGGCGGAAACTTCCATCGGGCTTAGGCACAAGTATAACGGGAACCGCACAAGGGCTTAAGCTTTCACGTACATGACCGTTGTCGATTAGTTGTTATACTTGCCGTTGAATCTCCTTGGTTTCTTCGGGATTGACACGGTATGGAGCTTTGTTTGGAAGTGGTGCTCCGGGGATGAGGTCGATTCGATGCTCAATGCCTCGTAGTGGAGGTAGACCCGGAGGTAGCTCATCGGGGAAAACATCGTGGAATTCCTGCAAAAGAGATTGAAACACTAAAGGTAGCTCGTGAGAGGTGTTAGTTGTTGGCTCTCCATCCTTGCACACAAGGACAAAGTGCATCACACTTGATGGGTTCTCACACACTTCTCTCATCTCACTTTTGGTGGCAAATAGGATGAGATTTTTCTCTCTAGGCGAAGAGGCGCTCAAGTTTGGCTTGTGGCTCTCACTCACTTTTGGGTGGGTCACTTTATCACTCTTCTCTCCATGGTCGGTGTCATGCTTGTCGGCTGTCACTTGACTAGGAGACATATGTCGTAGCACATACTCCTTCCCTTTCATCTTGAAGCTACAGTGATTGGTTCGCCCATTGTGGATGACACCACGGTCGAATTGCCATGGTTGACCAACAAGGAGGTGGCAAACGGTCATTGGGACCACATCACACTCCAAAGTGTCCTCATATGCACCGATTTTGAAGGAGACTTGGACCGTATGCTCAACTTGTATAGTGCCGGAGTCACTTAGCCATTGAACCTTGTAGGGGTGCGGGTGCTTCCTCTTTACCAATTGAAGCTTTGAACATAGTTCTTAACTTGCCAAGTTGTGGCAACTACCTCCATCGATGATGACCTTGACTGACCTTCCATTGATGTCGGCTTTAGTGTGGAAGATGTGGCATCGTTGGTCTTCTTCTTGTTGATGTTCAAGTGTCAAGACTTTGGAGACAATGAGAGCGGGGCTCGAATCCTCATCACAAAATACTTGATCATCTTCATCCTCATTCACGCGCCGGTGCATGGCCACTTGCTCAATAGCTTCTAGTTCATCTTCATTCATTGAGTCGTAGGTGCCATTGTCGTTGAGGATCATGGTGCGCTTGTTGATGCATTGGAAGGACTTGTGGCCTCGGCCGCCGCAAGTGAAACACTTCAAGGAGCTTGTCTTGACGGTCTCATCAGTCGGAGTAGAGGAAGAAGCACACGGCTTGTAGTTGCTTGTATTAGGAGGAATGCGACTTGAACTTGACGAAGGATTCCTGTATGATGTCTTGTTGTTGTTGCTTGGAGAAGGCTTGGTTGACGTAGATGTTGGAGGAGTTGTTGAAGCTTGATTGTTGGAGAAGCCGTATGTCTTGGAGGAGTACTTGGCATACTTGAAATCATCTTGTACTTGATGTTCCGCCTTGGTCGCTTGATGTACTAGCTCGATGAGGTTGGAATAGGGTTAGAAGTCGGCGATCTTCTTGATGGGGTGATTGAGTCCATTCAAGAATCGTTCCATTGTTTGCTCATCATCTTCCTTGACATTGGCTCGAATCATGGCTATTTCCATTTCCTTGTAGTATTCTTCAACACTATTTGTTCCTTGCTTGAGGAGTTGTAGCTTCTTGAAGAGATCACAGTTGTAGTAGGTGGGCACAAATCGTGCTCTCATGACATCCTTCATTTGATTCCAAGTGGTGATTGGAGGGTCACCTCTTGCTTCTCGGTGCTCAAGGACTTGTTCCCACCATATGAGCACATAGTCTTGGAACTCAAGTGATGCCATTGCGATCTTCTTCTCTTCCTCATAGTTGTGCAAACGAAAGATTTTGTCGACCTTCAATGCCCATGAGAGATATTCTTCCGGATCATTGCTTCCATTGAACTTGGGCATTGTGAATTTGAGTTTTCCATATCGTTGCTCTTCATCTTGATAGCGGTTGTGATATCGCTCTTGCCTTGGAAAGTCCTCGAATGCTCATTCCTCATGATGTCGTTCTTGGTGTGGAGGAGGGTCTTGAAGCACTTGTTCCACTTGGTGTCGCTCTTGTTGCACTTGAGGTTGAGGTGGAGCTTGACGAACTTGATGTTGCACACGTGGTTGATAGTTCCTCTCTTGTATTTCTTCTCGAAGGGCTTCCTATTGATTCCGCTGTTTGCGATTGCGGTTGGCGATGGCTCGACTTGATTCTTGAAGGGCATGTTCCACCTCAATAGCTTGTGCTTCTCGTTGTTGTTGTTGAAGACGTTGAGCCTCGGTGTCTTGTTTCTCTTGGTGTAGACGCGCTCGTTCTTCTTCTTCTTGACGACGAAGACGTTGTCGTTCTTGAGTTTGAGCAAAAGTGATTTGATTTGCTTGAGGACGAGGGACTTGTTCATCAACTTGCTCTTGGGAATGCTTGACGTGTCATGGATCTCGAGATGCATGACGGTCTTGACGCGCGGCTCGTCGAAGAATGGTCGATGACGGTGTACTTGAGCCAGAGGAGGTGTCGTCGGAGTGTCGACTTGAATGGCTCCGTCTTGAGTAGGAAGAAGTTGAAGACTGCCGGTTGACCAACAAAGCTTAGATCTCGTCCATTCGTGCATCGTTCTCTTGCTTGTGCGCATCGAGCTTGTTGTCAAAGTAGTCACGTGTTCGTTGCTCGGAGAGTCGTAACTCGGTGGCGAGGTTGTCGATGCGGTCGTTAATGGCTTGTTGCTCTTGATGTAGAGCTCGTTATGCACCAAAGAGGTGGCTCTTGGTGACGAAGGATGACATGTCGTCGTCTTGCTCGATGAAGAGTGGGTTGGTAGAGGAGCTTGGCCTATCCATCATAAGAAAGTGGTGGTGAGAAGGAAAATGAGAGGACAAAACCAAAGTTACCTTTTCCGAAGATTGTGGATGTAACAAGTACGATCCCACGTGATGTTACAATAGGGGAATTGGTACCGGGAATTGTTTCTCACACCTACAAGTAAATGGTCTATGGAGGAGCTTGGTTAGGAAAGACACAAATAATTCAAGCAAATGTTAGTCGAGATGTTGATAAAGTTGAGAAGATTCACAAATGGCAAATAAGACAAATAGATTAACCTCCCAATATAACACGAGGAACACACACACGGAAGATAAATGGGATCCGCGCAACCAAAGAATGAGCTCGAAGATATCGAAACACGGGAAAAGCTCTTGTCGTACGGATACTAGAGAGACGCTAGCTCGATTGCACTAATGGGCTAGATACGCTAGTGCACCAACCTAATAGAGAATCTACTCGTCTCACTATCCCAAGTATGCATATGTATTATGTGACCAAGATGATGCACAAATGCGAAGGCTCGATGCTATTGCTTATAAGCTCTTTGCTTCTCTTCTCTTTTGCTTAAAAGCTTTTTATCTCCTCTTTTTTTCTTCACTATGCCACGATGCTTGATATGCGAGCCACACAACGAGATAACAAGTAGTAGATGCACGGGATGGACGGAACACTAAATGGTGCACTAAGACGTGGCCCGACAATACTCAACAAGCTAGTCTCGATGGGTAAGCTACGCAAAAATGGCTCAAAGCTATCAAGTTAATGGCAAGGGAGTACAAAGTGTGGTCGAGGTTACCGTCCTTACTTACGGTCAAAGACGATCTTGTCGAAGTCAAAGTGTTGTCCGAGTTGATGATTGGTGGCGATGATGTTACCAAGTTGCGCCTAAGTAGCCGAAACACCTTAGGACACAAGAGAAATCGCAACCGAACACTCAACAAACATGTGGAATGGTGCAGAAGAACACGAGGGATGGTGGTGAAACAAAAATAAGAAAAACAGAAAATGGCCGAAAGTTTCTGGATGGCCCGTGCGCACGGGGTAAGTGAGGCCTGTGTGCACGGGGTCCCGTGTGCACGGGGTCCCGATGGCCCGTGTGCACGGGGACTACCGAGAGCAGATGAACTTCTATGATTTCGTGGAGATTGCGAGTTTTTGGCCAAATTCCAGTGGGGGATGGGTGGGGATGATGGTGGAGGGGCAGATCCACTTGTCAAACACCAAATTTGTGGATCAAATCAACCAAATCTCACAAGATCAACAAATTGCAAGAAAAATTTTTGGGGCTATTTTTGGTGGGGATTTTCGGATTAGGACAAAAAACAACAAAATCAAGCTAGAAAGTGGAAGGTAGGGACTCCAAGATGTGAATCAACCTGGCTCATGATACCATATGACGTAGGGTAGGACCCTAGGAAGGACCTTTTCACACTTGGAGGAGGAAAATGGAGAGAAATCACAAGAACACAAAGATGAACACAAAGGGACAATCACTCCAACAATTCCCAATTACACATCCACTAGAGTAACAACACAAGATCGACAAGTCTCAAACACAATCAAAGGAAAGATACAATGGCAAAGTTCATCCCAAATCCAAAGGAAGAGGGGTCTTGGTGGTAGTATTCTCCCAATGGAGGTCTTGAAATCCTCAAGGATTCTTCCCTATGGGGTGTTGATCCTCAAAGAGGGAAGGTAATGGAGCAAAGCTCACCAAGATATCATCCAATACTTTGCTAACCCTAAACATGGATCTAGGTACGAAATATATAGGCTTGGGGTCGAAGGAGACGAAGGGGAGCCGAAGATCCAATCTCGGCCGGCCATCCTCGGAGGCCCGTGCGCATGGGGTAAGTTGGGCCCGTGCGCACGGGTGACCCGTGGGCATGGTACAAGCCCGTGCGCACGGGGTGCTCCAGCGCTGGGTTCCTGTGTAGCCCATGGGCATGGGGTCTCTAGGGCCCGTGCACATGGGGACACCTGGGACATGCTGTTTTGCTGCTGTTGCACTCCTTCTTGATCCTTATGGCCTTGGGGTGGTTCTCCTTCTCCTTGGGGATGCTCCTGAGCTCCTTGGTGATGTTCCACTTCATACCTAAGGATGCATAGCATATTTTGGTGAGGTAGTATACATGTTCCATTTGTGTCCATATGCAAGTCTAGTAGGAAGGAATTCACCTCGGTTTCCAAAGCACGTGCTCTAGCTCTTGTCATGGGTCCTTGTGGGGGTGGATGTGTTGATGTAGAGTCCATGGGGATGATGGAAGGATGCTCCGCATCATACTTGGAGAACAACTATACACCCCCCTCCGAAGACGAGGTAAGCTTCGACAATGACGAATTCGGCGTGCCTGAAGACCTAGTGGAACAAGTTCGCTTTAGGCGACGACTCATAGCCACTGCAAAGAGTCTGCAAAGTAAGCAAGAGCAGCTTAAGGCTGAAGAGGATTTTCTAATAGAACGGTGGACCAAGATCCTGGCCACCGAGAAGTACAGACTCGACCGCCCTAACAGAGGGCACACGCGGCACAACTGGCTACCTCAACCTAAGCAGGAAAATCAAAGGCACACAACCCGATGTCCGCACACCACTATGGTCCAAACCAGCAAGAAGGATACACGAAGAAGCAGCCTCAAGCCCCGGCGCAACGGTCATAAACGGCAAATCAGGGAAGCTGGTATCAAGTTCAGCAAATCCCAGCCCGGTCAACGGACAAGGAACAGCTCAAGCCTATTCGGCCTAAGCCACGAACTCGATTAGCCGTGCGAAATTTACGGTACTCCCAAAAGAACGGCAAAACATACTAATAGAGAATGCCAGATCTCCAAAGTAAAGCAACCGGGCATGTGCCGGAAAAATTGAGGGGAGGCGCTTAGTCAAAAGCCCCCCCCTGCGCACAACAGTACGGCCGATCGCCCCCTACCATACGAACCACAGTAATTCAATTGCATACCCCCAGACCTAACAGTCCAGGGGCTCCTCAAACAATAAAATCCCAAGCAGGCGTACAAATAAACACCTTCTACAAGGTGCCAAGCACAAAGGCTAGGATCACTGGCCCGCCGCCCTAACGGTTGTTTTCAGATAACCAAATAAGGCCGCGCCATCGGCGCATTCCCCCTATACGGTATCACACCGTATGCTAACAAGAGGAACCACGTTGGCTAGATTCCACGTGGTAAATCATCAGGCCAGCACTAGTAATACACTCACGCCTGCGTGCAGAGCCAAACCCCGCCCTCAGAAGCGGGGATCATACAGCTACAAGAGTCGCGCATGCTTGTCAATATTTTGATATGACAACCAATTATGCGGACACCAATTGAGGAGTCCGGGCTGCTTCTCGAATAGCGGCTGGGGTCACCAGGGTCCGATCAGGAACCTTTGGACCAACCACAGGAGGACGTTCGGCGCCCTCCGCTCACTTACCTTCACAAACTAACTCTTATGCAGAACAGGTTTGGCGGCGTGAACGGTCCGGACACACAAGGACAAGACCATGGAGGTAGACGGTAGTTCGGATTCACTTTCGATCCATTCACAGCCCACTCCAATCCGGCCACCACAGGTTCCGCCAGAAAACCATCTCTTTTTCATAATCATAAATCGCATTCATATGCATGGACATATCATATTACTGCAATGCGTAGACTTAACTAAACATGCACCGGTCGTCGTTTATCATCGACGCCTCTTTGCCATAAAAGTGGCAGCCACGGTTCGTGTTATGCCCGGTTATGCCAGGGGCTCCACAGTACGGCAATAAAGTCCAACCACCTTCTCGTCCGCTCGGCACCCCGAACTTATAGCACTATATGCATCAGCTCCGAATCATATCTTGGGTCATTGGTTGGGTTTGCCCGGCTCCCATGTTTTGCTACCTTATGTTCCGTTCCATCGGCTAAGGTAGCACTGGGAGAACTACTGCGACTGTGTCCTGGATCTGCCAGACGAGCACCTTAGTAGAGAAAGTCGAAAACCGACTATCATGATGCGGTGAGAGCTGGTCAGCTGTTGGAGAGGTTCCAAAATCCTTAAAGATTAATTCTGCATAACGCCACTATAAAATGCAGATTGCAATGGATCGGTCTACAGATCAGGCGGCAATAGAGCCCCTAGTCCGGCCTTCCGGACAATAGGGGTTGCGCCGACCATACTCGTATTCCTATGGCTAAGTGAGAGTAGTAAAGCCCTATAGTCCGATTGCCTGGTTCGTGGTGAGAAACGCCTCCTTATAAGGACCCAACAATGGCATAAAGAGTGTTCATAAATACCCCAAACACCCCCGTACTTCTCTCATGGGGGCTAAAGCCGACGACTGGCCAACTCTCAGAATTTATATACAATAACCAGCCGCAAAGGAAGAACACATGTTCAAACCAAATAGGCAACATATAATAAAAATGCCATTATCCCCTATTACAAATGATGGCAAAAATGCCCTCAGGGAAATATAATGGCTTTGGTGCACTTGTCCGCCGCTAGGTGGGCACCCTTCATTACACCTTCATAATACAGTTCGGGCTTGCGATGCTCCTTACCCTCGGGTGGCCCCTCAGTTATCAGCTTTTCTGCGTCAAGCTTCCCCCAATGCACTTTTGCATGGGCAAGCGCCATTCGCGCACCTTCTATATAGACTGATCGCTTGATAATATCATGTCGAGGACAGGCACCCACAATCCGCTTGACGAGTCTAAAGAAACTGCTGGGAATTGGCTCTGCTGGCCACAGCCGGATGACTAAGTCCTTCATGGCTAATTCGGCCGCCTAGTGCAGTTCGACCAGCTGCTTCAGCTGATCGATAAAAGGCACCGGATAGTTCGGCGCTAGATACTGCAACTAGAAGTTCCTCCCCGCAGACGCCCTCTCCTCGGACCGGTAAAATTGGGCCGCATCTGATAAGCTACGAGCCAGATCCGCAAACGCCCCTGCAAAATCAAGAATTCAGCTTGCCGCTTAGAGTTCTCCATATTATAACATCATAATGGCCATAGATACAACATGCCTTACCAGCTGCAACTTTTCGGGCCTCCTGAATGTCCCGTACAGCACCTCGGGCTTCTTCCCGAGCATCTTCCGTGGCTTGGAGATCTTGGGCGAGTTCGGATTCTTTCCCTACTAAACTCTACTCCAAGCTCTCGCTTTTCGTCACAGCATCCTGAAGCTCCCGCTCAGCTATGACGACCATGGCCTCGTGTTTTTCACGCAGAGCCTGTTCGGCGGCAGCCTTCTCTTGGGCATCAGCCACTGCTTTCTTCAGCGCCTCATATTCGGCACTCGCTCCTAGGGCGGATAACATAAATACTTTTCAAATAGGCACACTTATTGATTTGTGCCCAACGCAATACAATGTCCAAACATACCTTGCCTCTCCTCCAATTGCTTCTTCACACAGCCAAGTTCTCTCGGCTCGTCTCAAGCTCTTTTTCAGCTCGGACACTTCCGCATCATGAGCGGCCGTCCTCTTCACAGACGCCTGTTTTCAAAAACATGGGTATACAACATTAAAAGTTCCCATTACAACTGAGGATTTGATCCCCTGCCCGGCTTTCTTTTTTCCGGATAGTGTATGAGGGGCTACTCCTCATATCATACTAATTCTTTAAAGGTTCCTTAGAAACCATACCTCGAAGGCCTTTATAAGGCCAAGATAGGACTCATTTAGCCCGCTTTCGGCAGCCTGAATCTTTCCAACCACTGCACCCATAAGGGTCCGATGTTCATCAAAGACGGATGCATTCCTTAACGCTGTCAACAGACCGCCCGACAACTCGGCATATACTGAGGTGGCCGGCGGAGTAGGCAAACCTCCCTTCATGGAGGATGGCCGCTGGCCCGATCCTAGAGCCTTAGGGCCCCCCAGAACTTTATCCGGCCCCGAGTCTCTTTGAGACGACACCTCGGTGTCGTGCCCAGATTTCCGAAAAGGAATCCTCGGAGGCGTCTCACTCGCCACAGCATTTGAGCTCAATGAATCCTCCAATGAGGATTGTCCGGCAGGAGACCTTGCCGGGCTGTGTGAGATATGGCGACAGTTAAAACTACAATACCCGGACAACCCTGGATACATAGGCGTATTCGGATTTCGGTTACTTACGATTTTCCCAGGGGCTGGGCCTCGGGATCCCACTCTGGGCTGTTATCGGCAGCCGGGGTGGATGCCTCTGGAGGGGAACCGCGCCTTCTCTTGGGCGACTCGGCCTCCAGGGACGGGGAAGTTGCACGATTCTTCCCGCCGGCAGAGCGAGGCTTGTCCTCCTCTGCCTCCTCCTCTTCGTCTTCGGAAGAAGGAGCGTCGCTAGAGCCTTCAGACCGGGTGTCCGGAGCCTCGCAACAACGGAGGCCACTCCGGGTCTTCTTGACCTGCTTGGGGGCCTCCTTCTTGGGCGCTTTGTAAGGTGCAGGGACCAGCATCTTTGTCAGAAGAGGTCCGGCCTGTTCCTCCGACAGTGGGGCCGGACATTGTATCCGCTCCACTCTTTTTATCCATCGCTAAAGCCACAATGAAACACGATTAAAACGCCCCGCCCCCTCATGATATGCCGGCTGAAGCCTGGGCGAACGGGGCGTGGCTATAACTTATCGGGCTTGCAGAAGGGGATAATTGATACCCCCGGTCCTCAGAAGAGTCCGGCCATGATTTGCTGGACTTAAAGAGCAACTTTTAGATATCCTCGTGGGAGGAATCATGGACCTCCCGGAGGGTTTGGTGCTCGGATGGGTCAAATTCCCATAAAGTACAGGCTCAACGCTGGCAAGGGAGAACCAGGCGAACTAACATCACCTGGACCATGTCAACAAGATTGACGTCCTTGTCGACCATATTCTGAACACGCTTCAGGAGCAGTGACAGCTCATCGGACGAGCACCAATTTGGGCCCTTCTTGGGCCAGGACGTAAGCCGCAGTGGAGCTCCGGATCTGAACTCAGGAACTGCGGCCCATTCTTCGCCGCGTAATTCGGTGATATAAAACCACTGCTGCTGCCATTCCTTGACGGAGTCGTTAAAAGTTCCCTTCGGCCAAACGACCTTGGGCATCTTGCTCACCATGACGCCGCCGCACTCGGTGTGTTCGCCACTCACCACCTTGGGCTTCACATTGAAAATCTTCAACCACAGGCCGAAGTAAGGCGGAATCCGGAGGAAGGCCTCGCATGCGATGATGAACGTCGAGATATTGAGAAAAGAGTTGGGGGAAAGATCATGAAAATCAACCCCATAGTAATACATGACTCCATGTACAAATAGGTGGAGGGGAAACCCGAGCCCACGGACAAAATGGGGAAGGAAGAAGACTCTCTCGTGGGGCTCCGGAGTAGGGACAACCTGTCCCGCCGGTGGGAGACGGTGGCCAATCTCCTTGGCTAGATACCCAGCTTCCCGGAGCTTCTTGATATCCTTCTCCCGGACGGTAAAGGCCATCCATTTGCCTCCTGCTCCGGATTCGTACATCTTTGGAAACCCTCTCTTCGATGGAAAAGAAAGGCACTCGGGCGTTAGGGCTCGAGCAGAGGGAAGTGAGTTAGCGGAAGGAGAAGGCATGGGTACAAGAGGAAGATGCGCTATCTCTTTATAAGAGAAGGTAAGAGCTTTTTGCGCCTCCCCACTTGCCTGGTGGAACCTGCTCGCCTCCCGCTCGCCGCGATTAGCGGTACGGTTGGATTACACATACCCGTATTGATGAGAATCCCGTAATAAGGGGACACGATCTTCGCTTCAACGAGACGTGCTCAGGAAACCGCCTTGCAATACACGCTGTGGCTGGTTGTGAAAAAACGGTTCGAGTAATGACCTGGCCCTAATGGCATGTCACGTTGTCTAAAAGTTGTCAGCTGGAGTATCATTCTCTCGATGGTGGTATGTGAAGATCATTTTTCAGATACGGACACGGTCTACGTGTTCGATGGTAACCTTGGAGTATTCGGAGGAGGAACCCGCCTTGCAATGCCGAAAACAAGACTGCGCGCCGGACTCATCGTCATTGAAGCCTGGTTCAAGGGCTACTGAGGGAGTCCTGGATAAGGGGGTATCCGGACAGCCGAACTATATTCATCGTCCGGACTATAGAAGCGTCAAGATACAAGACTCAAGACTTCGGCTCGTGTCCGGATGGGACTCTCCTTTGCGTGGAAGACAAGCTTGGCGATCCGGATATTATGTTTCCTTCCTTGTAACTGACTCCATGTAAACCCTAGCTCTCCGGTGTCTATATAAACCAGAGAGCATGGTCCTTAGAAGGCCGATCACGATTACAATCATACCATCATAGGCTAGCTCTTAGGGTTTAGCCTCTACGGTCTCATGGTAGATCTACTCTTGTATTCCACATATCTTCAATATTAATCAAGCAGGAAGTAGGGTTTTACCTCCATCGAGAGGGCCCGAACCTGGGTAAACATTGTGTCCCTTGCTTCCTGTTACCATCACCCTAAAACACACAGATCGGGACCCCCTACCTGAGATCTGCCGGTGTTGACACCGACACTACCCTCATCAGGTAGGCGGACATAAGCCTTGTGTGCCTGTTGTTGAGTTTATGGTACCGGGTCCCCGTGTGGGATCATTTATGTTTTGGCCACGATGGTGGTTGTTGTGTCTTTTGTAGACATGGGGCCACCCAGGTCTAGCCCAGTGGGGAGTGAGTCGAAGTGGCCGGGGGAGTGCCATGATAGTAGGTCGGTTTCGTCGGAATGCCGTTAGTCCACCCGAATGGGATGACGAGGCCATGGGTTCCGTGGTGTGGGTACAGTGTGCTACCTCTGTAGAGTGTATTTAATCTATCGATAGCCGCGTCCTCGGTCATGGGCACAAGTTTGTAGTAGGTCGCACTATCAGGTCTTGGTCGAAATAGAGGATAAACCTGAATTAATTAAGTTCATTAATGTGTAACAAATAGTGTGGTGACTTGTACTATGAGGCAGTCATGAATAATCACAATGATGTTTTGATATGATCATGAGACGAGGTCTCGGTGAGTGTTGGAGAACAAGTGTTGGTCATGGTAGTGATCGCCGGAAAGATCACAATTTGAGACCAAGTGTTGGGCATGGTTGTGATCGCCGGAAAGATCACCGTTTGGTTACTGTAACCCGTTGAACCAAGTATGGTTCCGTTTGTGATCCGCGAGTGATCACTGTTTAGTTGCGAGGCAACTCGTTGGTAAGAGAGTCCAAGGGAATCGGTGCACAAGTTTGGTTGCATTGCATGAATAATATGTTCCATTTAAAGAACCATGGTAGAACATGAGATGATTGCATGAGGTTAGCATGTTATTTCTGCATGGGATATGATTGGTAGTTTATTTTCAGCATAGTTTCATGATGCCATGCTATGTTTTGATTGAACTTATTCCCTACTTAGATTATGTCATGATCAAGATGATATGCTATGCCATGTTTTGCCGTTGCCCTGTTAGAAGTAAATTTGATATGCCATGGAAATGCTAGTAGATGCCATGATGTTGTTCATGTTTAGTTTGATTTATGTCTCTGCACTACAAAAAAATACACTTCCGTGATGATATGTGTTTGTCACAGTAGGTTGCGTTTTTTGTCATGCATGTACATCCATGACAAATTTATGACAGAATCAAGATAGTCATACCTGTGCTGTCATAGAAGTGTTCCATGACATTACCAAAATTATCATCATGGAAGTGTCCACTTCCATGACGATAAATCGCTCGTCACAGAAGTGCTTTCGTCAAGGGTGACCGACACGTGGCATCCACCGTAACGGAACACCGTTAAGCTATCGGGTCGGGTTTTGGATCCGATAACCCGTTAACAGCCCCGACCAATGGGGATTTTCCACGTGTAAAATCATCATTGGCTGGAGGAAACACGTGTCAGCTCAGCGTTGGGACATATGTCATCCACTCATTGGACAGAAGGCTCCTATGATATGTCGACACGTGGCACAGCCCAATAGTGGCCCATTCGTGTGAAAAGCCGCCCCGTTTGACTTGGTCAAAAGGTGGCGGGCCGACCCATGGAAAGCCTGTTAATGGCCTGTTCGCGTATAGCCCATTTACAACCCGCTAACCCAAGCCCTGTTACGCCCTATCCGAATTAGGCCCAGTAGCGTCATCTGGGCCATCCAATATGATTCCAGCCCGTTTTCACTTCTGGCCCATGTATGGCCCATGACATCTTTTGGCCCATATGAGGCCCTTTGTAACTATTGCCCCATTAACAACCCATGTTGAAATTGGCCCGTAATGAACAGTGTATCACTTTACACCCAAAAATGGCCCGTGGTGACACTAGCCCGTAATGAACAGTGTATCACTTTATACCCATTAACGACCTATTATTCCATTTGGCCGTTTCCATCCCAAGTTATCTTTCGGCCTTTTGATGGCCCATTATTCTTGGGCTCATTTGCAGCATTCGGTTACTTATGGCCCGTTACTGTCATTTTCTGCTTGTGGGCCAAATTCAGCCCGTCGTTACAGTCGGCCCGTTTGTGGACCGTTAATGTGTTGGGCCATTTTCATAGCATCACCAAATACGGCCTATTAACGGCCTGTTATGGTCAGCCCATAAAACATATGATTTCCATTAAAGGCCCGTCTACGGCCCATTAAAGGCCCGTACAATACCCATAAATGAGTCGGCCATTACAAGGCCCATGGATCTTACGAGACGTAGAAGGCCCATGGATCCGACGTCCCACTGAAGGCCCATGGAGCCAACCAATGAAGGCCCATGGGTCCGACGGCCCATTGAAGGCACATGGGTCCGATGGCCGATTGAAGGCCCATGGATCCGACGGCCCGTACATGACCCATGGGATCGTACGGCCCGTGAAGCGCCATGGTCGGGCGAGTTGGCCCCATTTGAATGATATAGCATATTCAAAGAATTATCCTACTCAATACTATCACCTCTAAAAAGCATACACTATACAACAAAGAGATCAAGGCATAGAAAGGTAGAATAATCCTACACTATACAATAAAGAAATTACAGCCGATTATACCCACTGGGCATTATGGTTCGGCACAGGTGTTAATAAAGCATACACAAACAACAAATTACATACACTGGGCAAATATAGCTCATACATCATGGACGTGCATCAACTTAACTCCATTTGAACTATAATCGATTGGTCGGATTCAGGTAGCACAAATTTCAGCCTACAAAATCTCCAATTCCTTCTTGGTTACCTCAGTGTCTTGTTTCATTTTTTTGACTCCTGCATCTAATACCTGCATGTCCAGTCTCAACTTGTTGATGAAATGTTGACAATCATGTACACGTTGTCTTGCCACCTCTAGTTGATGATCGAGAACATCAACACATTCCAATTCCAATCCATAATCATTCGGTAATGGCCATGCCGCACTGCTCGCAGATCTTTGTGTTGATGTCACTTCATCCTAAAATGTTTCTGTAAGTACACATGACTAGGGCAAAAATATAGTTACAACAGTGAAGCGAGCAAGACACTATTTTGTACTACATGGCAAAACAGGACTAACAATAATGTTACACGTCATGAAGCATAAGCAGGTGATATTTTAAAAATTATAAGAAAGATAGTCTATGCAGCCTGCATACAGAAATCCCTCTTAGTTCACCAGAGGAGCATGATGTTGGGGCCCAATCGAAAACACAGACAAGTTACAAATTTAGACATCACGTTGCTTATAAGCAAGCAGTTGGCCATTCTGTATCTCAATTAAAATCTTAGGGAGCATAATGAATAGCAGAGGGTTTCATACAAACATACTACAACAGGAAAAACTATGCAATCATTAGCGTAGTATAAACTAGATTGTGAGCCTCATGCAATAATAGTTGGTTAATAGACTTCAAAGCTTCAGGCACACTTCGGCAGAGTAATTAAATGGTAAGACCTTTAATTATGTCAACTAATAGTTATACAAGTACCGAACATTAGGCATGATTATTTGGCCATCTCATTAACTGAGGACAAATAATGCAATTGAAAAGAGAAAATTAACTATGCCTGAAACAAAGAAGGAATTGAACTGTTAAGTTGCATACAGTGACTTACCTTAGCAGGTTGAAGAGGCTCAGCGCAACTCCTACTTCTCTTGCAAGGCTCCTTCCTAACATCTTGTACTTGGAAATCCTCAATCTTATCTTCATTGCACCCCCTCTGCAAGGTGACACAAACTAGTTACTCGTCTCATTGGAAGATAAATATGCATACTTTCCAGTCTGTGAACACAAAAGGATGAGATTATAACAAAACAACACCACATAATGAAACATGCCGCATCTCTTGCACTTGCACACAATGAAATGAGCATTTACTATGTCTGCACTATGTAAAAACTAGGCATACCTTCGAAATGGATCTCCAGGTACTCTTGGAGAGCCTACTGTAGTGCACAGCCAAACCTTTATGTCACCTATGTGTTAGACAAGGCCCCACTACAGCAGCCCTTAGTGTTTAAATCATTGACAAGCTCTGTTAGAGTGTTAGGTCAAGAACAGCAAGTAATCAAAGCAAACAGTCCTAGTATGGCTGGCTGATGCAAACAAGCAATTGAACAGATGTGTGAGAAAATCTTACATATCAAGAAAAGAAGCAAAGAAGGAGGCTTAAACACCATCACTTGACTGACCAGATTTAAGGGGCATTTAAACATCATGTGCAACGTACGAACTAACATAAACATTGCATATTCCAAATTCTACAATGGAATGCACATGTATTAGGTTATGCCATGTATGATGATGCCTAAATGTACAGATAGCAGGCAGGAGTGATTCATCATTGCACGCACAATTGAATTGCGGGTTCAGGGCCAGTTCGATTCCGCCTTTTCAGGGCATATTGTCAAAATAAGCCATAAAAGATGTAAAGAAGTCATTTGAGTTATAGGCTTGGGCTTAACTAATTTCGCTTTGGAGGGGGGTGTTTCGGGTAGAACCTCACTAAAAATTGAAGGGAAGGGGAATAGTGAAATGACTCTGTTGTCTGCCTATATTACACTAAAAATGCAACTACTGATGCCCGTGTCACACCTGACCCTCAAGTAAAAACAAACATGCAAGCTTTCATTGCCTGCCCGCTTTCATCTCCTCTCCCCTTTCCCTCTACCTCGACCCCCTGCCTGTAGCACTAGGGTTCCTCCAGCGAGCCGTCGCCACTGGTCCCATCTAGCCTGGTCCTCGACGATGCTATATCCAGCTAGGCTACATGGCCGGCGGGTAGGGGCAATTCTCCCTGGCTGCTCCTCCCTCTGGTGACGCCCCTCATTCTCATGGTCTCCAGCAGCTGCTCCACTGTGGTTCGTCCAACGCACTACTCCGGCGGGTGCTGCACAACTACGGCTGATGCCACACTGCAGCAGAAGGCACCTTATTATTCCCCCTCCCCTCCTCCTAGGCCATGGGCTTGAGGTGCTGTTGAAGGATGAGCTCATCTAACAAGGTGAGGATCTCCTCCGATATTTTGCCAAATTTTAATTCTGATCCACTATACGATGAATTGTTATGATTTGCTTCTGCTGCTGCTATATGATGCATTGCTATGAGCTGCTCCTGCTGCTATATGATGAATTGCTATGAGCTGCTGCTGCTGTATGATGAGTTGCTATGAGCTGCTGCTACGGCTATATGATGAATTGCTATGAGCTGCTGCTGCTGCTATATGATGAGTTGCTATAAGCTACTCCTGCTACTGCTATATGATAAATTGCTATGAGCTGCTCCTGTTGCTGCTATATGATGAATTGATATGAGCTGCTCCTGCTGCTGTTGTATGATGAGTTGCTATGAGCTGCTGCTGGTATATGATGAATTGTGGACTACTACTGCTATATGATGAGTTGCTATGAGCTGTTGCTGCTGCTATATGATGGTTTCAGGTGGTGCTGCTATATGATAATAACCAGCCACTTGGACCATCGAATTTCAATAAATAATTGTTCTTCATTTAAATGTGGGTCATGCGTTCTTCGTTTAAATTAGGCAATGGGATCTCTATGGAAAACATTGACCAAAGTAGATTGTGCCAAGTAGATGGTATCTTTGTATTTGCATTTTGAGAAAATAGTGATGGTCTGTTTTCCCATCGTATTAATTACTGCACTGGGTTCAATTTTTGATGTTTGCAAGTCAAATTAATTTCCATATGGGCAGCAAAATGAAAAAAATATAATGCAATCTAGACTTTCCACTGATCATACCAAAGATAAGCTGAAAACGCAAAGAAAAGAACTGGTTGACTTATTACATGGAGCTTATATTCACAGGTGCTTATTTTCTTAGGATAACTCGTAATAACTGTCCCTAAGAAACTTGGCTAACTGAACTGGCATACAAATAACTGCAATGGAGGAGTGACGTACCATAGCACACTGTATTGGCTCACCGCTGCCTCTCCCTTTTTTGTGATGTTCCATGAAATTGCCACATACATGTTGTACTTTTTCATTGTGTAACCCTATCTGCAAGTTGACACGGCTAATTTAAGACATCTCTACATGATACTACATTGCATATCCCTTGCGCATATTTAAACCACCAATTAACGATTGTGTGCGTACCATAAACTAGCCATGACTCTATATGCTGGACTAGCAGGCACTCTAAGGGAGCCTAATGTAGTGCACTGGAATTCCTACATGCCACCTATGATTTTGTGTAATGTACTGCCCCTGTTCCTAAACATATGTCTTTGTAGAAATTCCAGTATGGACCACATACAGATGTATATAGATGCATTTTCGAGTGTAGATTCACTCATTTTGCTCCATATGTAGCCTATAGTGGAATCTCTAGAAAGACTTATATTTAGGAACGGAGGTACGAGGTAGTATCATGTATGACATCTACATATCTAATTTAGCAGCCAGCAGTAGAAATCATTGTCTGCACAAAGGGATTACTAGTCGAAAATCCTAGCAAAGCACGCTGGCAGGCACTGAACAATACAAGAGATAGAGAGACGTGCTTACAAGATCATAGCAATGCCTCAGTCTATGATCTTGGTTGGCCAGGCTGTTAGATCCAGAAGAAACATCGTCCTTGTAGTTTTTGCCGGCTGCATAACAGGTAAGAGCGACCGGTTAGTATATTTGAAGTACATCGGGAAGGTGATGCTGGACGGGTTTAAAGGTGACAAGTACCTAGGCCGTGGTGGGTGCTTGGCATCTCTCCAGATGGTGGGAATCAGGTTAGAAACGTCAAGGGTGATGATGCTGCGCTAGCTGACGGGGTCCGGTAAGGAGATCTAGAACCGTCGAGTAGGGTGTTTGTGGAGCGGCTCCGGTAGGGTGGACTATGGTGTGGGCGAAGTGGATCTGTGGCCATGGACGAGGGCGTAGGTGAAGCTACTCCGGTGGTTGGGTTAACGACAGTGTCGACGACGCGGATCTGCGGCCGTGGACGGGGCATCATAAGCTGCTCCGGTGGTTGGGTTAAGGATGGTGTCGACGACGCGGATCTGCGGCTGTGGACGGGGCATCAGAAACTGCTCCGGTGGTTGGGTTAAGGGTGGTGTCTACGATGCGGATCTGCGGCCATGGACATGGCATCAGAAGCTGCTCCTGTAGGTTGGATGAGGGTGCGAGGAAGCGGATCTAAGGCCGTGGACTTGTGAGTTGGCAAAGCGGCCACGGTAGGGTTGAGAATGGTGTAGGCGAAGCTACTCCAGTAGGGTTGACGATGGTGTCAGCGAAGCGGCTCCGGTAGGGTTGAGGAAGGTGTCGGTGAAGCGGATCTGGTAGGGTTGAGGAAGGTGTTGGCGAAGAGGATCAGAGGCCGTCGACGGGGGCGTCAGTGGGGCGGCTCCGAGGGGTGTGGACGAAGCGTCTCCGGTGGGGAGTACGAATGAGCCGCTGCAGATGCGCGGCGGTTGACGAGAGTACCGGCGAAGCAGATCCAGCGTCGTGGACAAGGCCGTCACTGAATGGGCTGTGGTACCGTGCTGGATGAGAAGTCTACTCGTTTGTAGGGGAGGTGGGAGGGGTCGATGCGGCCGCAGAAGCAAATCCGGCGAGGTGGACGCCGCTAGCAGTGAATGGGCTATGGTACACCGGTGGATGAGCAGTCTAGGGTTTCGAGAGGGGAGGGGAGAAAGGGCGATGAAGTACGGACGGCGTGATGTAAGATGCTCTGGTGTTGTGGAGTTAGTCGTTTTTGCGGGAGGGGGAGAGGAAATGGGGGTGCCGTGTAGTGGGGGGAACCGGAAGTTACCAAAGCAGCCCTGACCTATCATGTAGATGAGGGCGGTATTGTAACTGTTGGTCTTCGTGCACCAAGGACAAAAGGGGGATTTCGCATGCTAAAGACTAAGGTGGCGGAAATTTGAGGAGGCGGGAGATTTTGCCGCCCGCGGGATCGTTCGTATCCAGTTTCAACTAATTTTGGACCGTGCTAGCGGGAAGGTCATGCTAGACTGTGTACACGGGGCACGCGTCAACAGTTAATAACTGGTGTGAAGTCCACACCAGAAAAAAGACAATAACTCGGGATGATGCGCCGATAACTTGGACGTTCACACGGGCGCGGCCAATCGTACGGGTGTAGTGGCGCGTTCACAAAAAAGGGATCAAACGCTCAATCTATGTATTTCTCGTGTAAATAGATAATTTAGTGCCATTGGTTATTTACTTTAAACATAATGCATTGATGTGTTAGTGTAGAGGCGCACAAAAAGAAATGGATATTGTAGTCAGCTACTTAAAAGTGTTACCTCATATTATTACATAGCCTCCATTTCATAAATTGCGTACCCGTTGAATTCATATATGAATATTACATAAATTACTTCAAAATAGAAACTTAAATCATCCAAGACTAATGAATTTGAATGCAAGAGTAACAATGGTGCATGTACATGATAGCTACATTGGTTGTTTGAAGAAACATCACTGTAACTTTGGCATGCACAACTGAAAAGGTTTATTTAAATAGAAACAAATGTGATATGTGAGTGTCCAATCTTTGTAGCGTTGAATCGATATTGTACCTTTGGCCACGATACGAAGTAGATATTGACTTATGTTCAAGCGATGCACGTCCATGATCGCTAGATAGTGATACGTGAATGAATTGTGCAATCTCTCTCACACTCATACATATCTCATTTCCATGTGGGCATCGGAATCACGCACGCGCACATCGTGTATTTCTCTCCCTTCGTCAGGATTAAATTTGTCTTTCTACCCTGTCCGACAAGTCTGTCACACAGAAACACACACGCTCTCTATGTCTAACATGCCCACCCGTTTAATTCCGCCCACCCACAACCACTAATGTCTCAAAGTATAATAATGTCTCTCACACATATTCTATCTACCTATCCCTTAATATAGCTAGATATGTGTCACACAAACTCCTTCTCCCTACTAGCAAGATGCCCATGCGTTGCACAGAACATCAAGATGCATTTGTATGAGAAGTTTATCTTGTGGGACAAAAGGATGAACGACGGAATGCCTTATTTGCAAATGCAGAGAGGGGTGTGGGTATCTTTTTGCAAAATTGCCATAGTTTCCTTCCTATCCATCGGATATAAATTGGATGGCCTATATTGCAGGATGGCAGGAACACCATCATCACCAACTCTGTTTTTTTATAACAGTAGAGATATGTGAGTGTCACTACCCCCCCCCACACACACCCACACACCCACACTTCCCAACACCGAAGGAGTAGGGTCACACCTCGATCTTGATACTAATCTATCGACTGGCTTATCTCTCAAACATACACACACACACTACCCGGCACCGAAGGAGTAGGGTGGCACATCGATCTTGATAATAATCTATCTACTCCTCTTTCAAACACACACACACAAACACACAAACACACACACACACACTCGCTAGTTGTGCCTCTGTGCCTACCGCGCACACTCTCGATACGTCTTTCTGTCCCCCCCCCCCAACAATGACAGCAGAAGGGTGACAACTCGATCTGATCATAATCTGTCAATTGGTTTCTCTCTCAAACATTGTGTCTCGGTGCCTCGCTCGGTAGCCCCCTCGATATGTAGACTTCTCGCGCGCGCATAGCTATAGTGACGATGACGCTGAACCCAGTGTGCCTTGTTTTTACCGGCCTCATGTGATAGTTTTCACCCTGTTTTCTGTTAATTAACAAGGCAACCTTTTCTTTGTTACTACTAGTGAATCTAAAATCATTCGGGCAGACATAAAATATATCACTTCAACCCAATTACCACAGCAACTATTTTGAAAGAAATTAGCTAGCTGCCAGTGCGTTGCACGGAACATCAATATGCATTTGTATGAGTAGTTTATCTTGTGAGAGAAAAGGCTGAATGAGGGAAGGCCTTATTTGCGAACGCAGAGAGACGTGTGGGTATATTTTTGCAAAATTTCCATAGTTTCTTTCCTATCTGTTAGATATAAATCCGACGGCCTATATTGCAGGATCTCATGCACACATCGTCACCAACTCTGTTTTCTACTCCCTCCATCCGAAAATACTTGTCATCAAAATGGATAAAAAGATATGTATCTAAAACTAAAATACATCTAGACACATCATCACCAAAAGGGAGTATTTGTCTTTTTAGAGATTTCAACAAGTGACTATGACCGGACCTTACCAACATACTCAAAAAAGTATTTGTCTTTTTAGAGATTTCAACAATTTTGATGTTACCCTCTTTTCTTGGCGGTGCAGTGCCATCATGATACCTCATAAATAAATCAAGGACAAATCTGACCCCTTCCTGAAAAGACATACGGAGCAAAATGAGTGAATCTACACTATAAAATATGTCTACATACACATCCTTATGTGGTAGTCCATTTGAAATCTGAAAAAGACAAATATTTAGGAACGAATGGAGTACATATAAGAGTAGACATGGAGATATATCTCCATCATGGTCTACAACAAAAATGTGTTGGGCTGGTTAGCGTCGGATGCTCGCAACGCGATGACATGAGTTCGAATTCTGTCTTTTAACTTTAGATTTTTATATTATATATTACTCTACTTATTTAATATATACTTCTTTCGCTACTGTACTGACAGTGAAACCCACAGAGTACTTAGAATACAAGATTAAGGATGGACTTGTTTCTTTTTAACTTTCTGTACGAAGCTATAGCCACCCTGCAAGTCACGTGTACACTGTACATGCAATTAACTTTTTATAGAGGGACAATCATACATGCATTCAACTCAAATGGATTGGATGTCACTCTATTATTTCCAGCATAAAGAGCATCTCCAACGGCAGCCGGCCAATTTCCTCCCGCTTCCTTCCATGGAGGACGACATCAAACGCTAGCGACATACATTTTTACAACTCTAACCAACCAGATGAATTTCGTGCAAACACGGACTGGTTTCATATAAGCATGAAGGATTTCGTATAAAAAGCCAGATCTTCATATAAACATGATGGATTTCATTACATTTATGAACTAAGAGGTGCCAATCTGGCTCTCTTGTATAATTAATCTCCCTCCGTCCGGAAATACTTGACCTAGAAATGGATGTATCTAGACTTATTTTAGTTCTAAATGGCCGCCCACGGATCCCTTTGTCTTCCTCATGTCCGCCAGACACTTGCGGGGTCGACAAAGGTCCTCGGAAGAGAGGAAGCAGCAAAGAAACCACTTGAATCCGCGGTCGTCGCCTCAGCGGTGGCCTTCATGGGTCCCAAGTGGCGGCGGCCTCCCATGTTCTACTTCTCCTCGATGATGGCGGTAGACACGGAAAAGTTGGCCAACGACTCGTCGCTCTCTACGCACCTGGCTTCTGTCTCTGCCTGCATGGTGCTGCCGCAAGCACAGGAGGCGCGCCCACAGGCACGGGAGGTGCGGCCACCGCAGACACTGGTGGCGCGGTATGACGTGGCAGCGACGGCGCTCGTACCGGTGTGCTCGCCACTGTGCCGGCATGGAACAACTCGCGATTCCTCATCGAGCTGAACTGGAGCGGCGAGTTGCTAAACCACGCGCCTGCTTGGGGCGGCAACTGGCTCCGTCAGGCCAAGTGAGGTTGGTGAAGCACCGAGCGGCCTCACCCGTATCCGGAGGGCTCGGCGGGCCACCCAGCCGGGTAATATGCCGGAGAACGACTCATCGGAAGTCATCGGAAGAGTGGAGAAAATTGTGAAGGAGGAGATGGGGGAGCGGCGGAGGGGTGCGAGTCTTGCCCGCTGTCTGTCTGGCCTCGTGTAAATAGAGGGCAGACGGTAGGAGCTTGGCCGGCGTCTGGCCTCGTTTAAACCGATGGCGGACGGGAGGAGCTCGGCCAGTGTTGCATTTAATTCCGGCCCCCTCATGAACGGACGTGTGGCCGGGTAGGTTTTTCGGTTTGCATGCGGGTTTAATGGAGGCGCCGGGCGTGCAGCGGGCGGCGCAGTACTATTCGATTTGACAGCAGTAATGAGCCGTCAAATCACAAAGGCCCTCGCCTCTCATGAAACCAACCGAGCTAGACTAGCCCGCCCTCTAGCCTTTTAAAAAATGTATACTTTTGTACAACAGTAGTATCGATGGATTGCGCCATGGAGCAAAACTTGAAATTAAAAAAAGGTGGTACATGTAGAGAGCGCTCATCGCCAAATTATGCATATAGTACTATTAAAAAGGCTAGTCACAATAATGGTGTCCAGCACAACCCACCCCTCAAATAAAACTAAGCATCCTGGAATTCTTTGAGAAAACTAAGCTCCCTGAAATTCTTTGACAACTAAACTGCTGGCTATATGATGTTGGCCATATATATTGTATGTATATAATGTGACGAAATGAGTGGTAGTACTATACCAACTAAAAGATGAAATGTAAGAAATACTAGTATGTACGTACTGAAGAGTTAAAGTAACGAGAAGAAACATAACATAGTTCTGCTGGGGGCTCAGCACAACACACCCCTCAAATTAAATTAAGCACACCTGAAATTAAACTTTGCAACTATTCTGGAGACACTGCATTAGAACCACCATGAGAAACAACACTGCCACCTTACTCGGAGTCCTCGTCCACGTCCTCGACTTCGTCCTTGTCCCTCTTCCTCTTGGTTGATACTTCTTTGCTTGAACCGCACACTTAGATCTTGCTCTTCATCCAACCCTTGTAGATATTGAAACAAAGGTAGCCATCCATTGCAGCGTAGTGGATGTGGTCTATATCTAGTACATTCCACTACCATGCATAACGATGAAACGTGTATGGAGGTTTCTCCAGTTTACCGTACGAAGGATGAACCATGGCTCCTGCAAGGGTCAGCATTGAAGGCTGACGAGAGGACACCAGCCGATTCTTCTGGAGGTCAAAGGTGTTGCCTACAACGAGGCCTATACGATGCAGTACTTCTTTGTCATTACCAAAATCTACAGTAACGAATTTGACTAGGTTCCCCTCAAGGAAGTCCTTAAAATCCAGGCATTCAACGTCGGCATGGCATATGTGGTAGACCAAGCATAAGTCATGCACGCAAACCTGGATCACGGCGGGCTTCTTCCTCTCTTCGTCCTTTAGATCCTTCTCTCGTCCCAGGACTGTGGTCTACTCAACATCTAGCCCAGCAACCCGCTCATCATCTGAGTCTTCGAACATGCCTCTGAAGCGAGAAAGGCATCCTTTCATCGTCGCGGAAGAACGGGTGTAGATGAAATCGAACTCATCACCGGTGATGGTTCTAACCTTGTACTCACCGCCGATCGTAGAGATTTGGGACGCCATGGATTTGGGAGGAGGGTTAGGATTAGTGGAACTGCCATAATGTGAATGGACGTGACGACTAGGAGCAAACCGCCGTAGTATTGAAGGACGTGCGGGGACGAGTAGGAGCGAACTGCCAGCATGCGAACGGCAGGGTAGTGGCTTTCCATTCTCCCATGATACGGGCTTCCGAGAGCCCTTGGATCTGAGATCGAACGGTTGCATGGTGTGATTCTAGACCTATGGGTTAATATCCTATCCTGGAGGGTTATTCTGCAAAGTTTCAGCAACTTAGCATGCGATCGTTTGATCTCAGATCCAAGGGCTGCCAGCAGCCCGTATCATGGTCGCGCCTACCACGACCCTTGCGTCACTCGCGTCCTTGGAGATTTAACACGGTGCGTTAGGCTATCTGATGTTGTCATGTCATACATAGTCATCACTTGGTCACTCATACTACAACAAGGTTAGCTATAAGGTTGGCTATAAGTGTATTTTTTTACTCCTCTCTATCTCTTTATTCGTACTCCCTCCGTCCCATAATATACGAACGTTTTTGACACTAGGACACAGGGAGTACTAGTATTTATTGCATTTGCCAAGGAGTGACCTCTTCCAATGAAATGGTGTTGCTAAGTTTGCTTCATTTAATTAGCTATAGACTCAAAATTGTCTTTTCACCTAGGTACACGCGCTTAGCACCGTTTCTTCCTTGGGTCACCAAACTAGTCTCTCTCTTCTTGATTAACTTGCCACATCAGACTTTATGCCTATGTGTCAAGCTTAGCACCTGTAGGAGCATGTAAGGCTGCTTGTAACGGGAATAGTATCATGCATGCCAACTATGCAATCTTGATGAGGTGACGTCGAATTAAATGAAGAAAAGAGAGAGTTGAGTATCATAATATGATACTTACTGTAGTATCATATTAAATGATGTGCTACTATGTGTCATGCATGACAATAAATAAACTATCCTATGATACCAACACATGATACTATGCATTACGGATGTAGTATCATACAAAAGTATCATATGCATGATACTAGTATATGATACTCTCCATCACGACCAAGCTAAGTACAATAGTGCACTTTACAAGGCATTTTTGCATATGTGGAGGAAAGAGAGGCAAGGAAAAAGTGGAGAAGTGGGCTCTCATGCAAGAGCCAGCCTCTACTACATGGTGGAGCATTGGGAGAGGCACCTGTATGGAGGTGGTCAGGAATCGGGAGACTCACGCCGGTCGTAGCGTCGCAGTTAAAATGATAATGGCAAGTCAAATCACAGGGACCCACCTGTCCGGTAGTAACTCGATGTCAAATCACACAGCCCTACGTTTGCAGCAGCCTACTCCCTCATCTTCTCGCGTCTCTGTCGAACCGACTAGGCGGAACTGCCCCGCCTCCTACCGCGCAGGTAAAGCCCGCGCAGTATACTCCCTCCGTCTAGGTGACCAAGGTGGAGAGGAAAACGAGAGAACTTAATGTTTAGGGAGTATTTATTAAGGCTGGTTGTAACGATACTAGGCTTAGCAATTTTGATGAGGTGTCATAGAATTAAATGAAGAAAGAGAGAGAGAGAGAGAGAGAGAGAGAGAGAGAGAGAGAGAGAGAGAGAGAGAGAGAGAGAGTTGAGTACTATGTGTCATACATGGCAATAAATAAAGTACTACATGATACTAATATATGATACATGGCGCAGGAGTACTAAGTATTATTAATACAGTTTTGCTAGAGCTCATCTAGATGAGATATAATTTGGTCTCATTCATCTTTTATAGCCATTGGATGTGATGTCATAAGATGTGTGTGTGCTGACGTGGGTTGTATTTGTTCTTGTGCAACGAACTGCCCACTGCATGTCATGTTTGATAGTCTCAAGTCATTAAAAGCATACAAGCCCCACATCTCTTATTGGTTGATTCCTCTATTTATGTCAAAAAATAATAAACAAGTTGAGAGTTAATGCACCACGCCTATGTGTTTACTTTTTGGTTTTCGTAAGATGACTTAATACTCACCTAGACGGAGGGAGTATTCGATTTGACAGCGGGCGGCGCAGTTCCCAATACGGCTTTAATGCAGACAAGGGAGGGAGTAGCAGTTCTTGATATGTTGAACGGTCAATGCATCCTCCTTCAATTAATGCATGAGGGAAGTAATGGGAGGAGGTCTGGGAAAAGAGGCTGCACGATGTGAATGCAATGCAGTTTGCCCTCATTGCCCTCATATAAAGGCGCCCCTCCATTCTAATGCATCTACCACATCGTACGCACCTAAGCATTTGCCTAGGCACCTACACTAAGCGCAAAAGAGCTCACTCTAGACCCATGGCGGCGATGCGCGTGAGCGGCCCGCGGCTGCGCCAGATGGTCCATGACGCCGGCCTGCGGCATGGCGCCGAGGATCGTCTCCAGACGGTGTTGGAGACCGGCTGGTGGATGGCCGCCGTCGACGCCAACTACGACTCTTAGTTGGACCAGATGATCGTTGCCACCAGCAACAAGTTCACCATCCTCAAGAAGCTCGCGGATGACATCGCCGTACTCCTCCGGCCCGCGCATCCGGGCTCCTCATTGCCTGCCACCCTAATCGGCCTCCATTGCCGGAACCTCTTTCAAGCACTGGTGGCCCTGCGACTGCCCGCCGACACCACGAAGAATGTCCACCTGGAGGTCGCACTCGCCGCGAGGCGCCTAGCCCTGCAAGATTTCATCGACCTACACATCCACGTGTGCGAGCAAATCGTGTACATAGGTATGTACAAGGCCAGTGAGGACGCTACGACGTTGACCTTCCTCAACCGGCTGGAAGCCTTGGATACCTTTGCTGAGAAGCACCTCGACCTCGCCACAAAAGTCGTCGCTCCTTAGCCGTCGGTCGGTGGCCCGGCGCACTAAGTTGAGGAGGAGTAGGTCGTACGTTCATGGATCCATCTTTCTTCTTGCCTTCTATAACCACCACTACGATCACATCATCGTGGCCTTAATTCTTATTGTGTTGTTGCATTCTCGTTCCAGTCAATACCGACATGTGCGATCCCTTTGCTTAATTATATGCATCACTGTAACTAGTACTCCATCCATCAATTTATAAGTTGTGCTTACCTTTTCCATCAACTTCGTGCAACGCGCGGGCATCTTGCTAGAAACACTAGAATATGTCTATATAATCCGTATGTGATAGTCCATTTGAAATCTCAAAAAAGACAAATATTTAGGTACAGAGGGAGTAATATATTAGGAGTATATCAAAACAATAGTGTTTTATTTCAAGTTTGTGAACAAATACTACTATTCTACTACTTTGGATCCGTCGCGACGCACGGGCACATTGCTAGTAAAAGGAAAAGGCCTGCCGCGTTCGCGTCGCACCCCCACACACCCGGGAATCGGGAGTACTCCACGGCCCGTCCGGCATGACACATAGCTTAGGGAAGGCGTGTTGCCTAGCAATTTCACTTTCATGTGGGACCGTTGTTGAGCAAACTGACACCCCGCCCGCCGCCGGGTTGGAAAACAGAAACGAGGGGAAGATCTAGCTGTAGCACGGAAGCCAAGAAATTTCATGCCAGATGGGGCTCGTTGATAGAGTAGGAGCATTCCGTACTAGTACTACTCCTACTAGTACCAAGTTTGTACTCCTAACTATATTACTAGTACTACCACTATACAACTAGTAGGTACGTGCATGGCACAACATCGTAGGAACAAAAAACGGGAAGATCTTGTTTTGGGTGATTTATCTTTTTTTCAATCAACGTAGTATGAATAATATGATGTGGGGGCACCCATGAAGCTTATGTGGCTTGGTTGCATGGCTACGAAAGGTTAGAGAAAAATAAATAGATAATGTGTTTAGAGTGCACTCCACTAAATAGATATACTTTGGATCCATTGCAACGGACCAGCACATCTATGTCTATACCCCCTATATAGTGTGTGAAAAAACTTTGAAAGTTTGTCGTTGGATGAAGCCAATCCGACGGTACAAAGATGGCAAGTCCAAGCACTACTGGCCGTTGGATATCATCCACCAAATTCTGCCACATGTATAATCTAGAAGACTCCATGGTTGAACTTAGGGGTTGTTTGGATTGTGACTATCTTTGCCATATATTGCCACATGATTTTTGCCACAAATGCCTTAGTTGAGTTGCTCAAATTGTTAGCCACACTTTGGCTTGCCTAAGGGAATCTTGCCACACTTTTTATGTCTATGACATGTGGGGCTTACTGCTCATAAAAAAATCCTTGCCTTAGTTGTGGCTAGAACCAAACACCTATCTAACTTGGTCAAACTTGCCTAAGGTTAGGTGTGGCAAAGTGTGGCAAGGTGTGGCTAGGAACCAAACAACCCCTTAATTCATGACTAACTTTGCCACAACTAAGCTTAGGCAAAGTTATTAGTTCTTCAAAATGAGAGCCACAAGTTGGCAAGCCTAAGGGAATCTTGCCACATTTTTTGTGTGTATGTCATGTGGGGCCTTAGTGTGGCTTGCCTAAGGTGTGGCTTGAACCAAACACTCACCTAAGTTAATCAAACTTGCCTAACCTTACATTCCACCAGATTTTGCCACATGTTAGAATCCAGAAAACTCCACATGTAGAAGCATAATGCACAAACCACCAGAATCTCATGCGTGCAATGCACGTGTACCTTACTAGTACTACTTGGTAGTAGTAAGAAACAAATTCCAGTTTTGGCACGAGCTCGTACCGCGGGAGCACCACAAGGCATGCCGCATGAGTTACATTTCCCTCTCGGGGCCCACGGGACCGAACTTCAGTGTCTTAGTGCCCGACCTATGAGTCAATGACATGCAGACCTTAAATGCGGCTGGCCCACCGGTCAGCGAAGGAAAGGCAGGGCAAAGCAGTGATAGCCACGTCAGAGGATCAATGTCCACGTCGTGGGACGTCGTGCCGTGGGTTGGAGCAGTGTCGTGGGAATCGCGTGTGGGTGTGGCAGTGGTAGAAACAAGAAATGTGATGGTAGCCTTGGTCCAACTTCCATGGACAAGATGTCATGTCTGATGACACATGTATATCAAAACTAGAGTGTTTATATTTCAAGCACATGAACAAGTATTATTCTACTACTTCGGATCCATTGCAACGCAGGGGCCAGAACATTGGTAGTAGTAGTGTCCATCTCTATCTCTAGAGGCCTTCCCTCGTTCATCCTTTTCTCTCACAAGATAAACTACTCATACAAATGCATCTTGATGTTCCGTGGAACGCACGAGGATGTTTCCTTGGGGGTCTCTCCAGCGCGGCGTGGCTATAGTTGCAAGTTGACGCCCCTTGAGATGCCGATGTTGAGGGGCACTCGGATTTCCTCCGATGAGTAGGTAAGATGAGTTTGATCACGTAGTAAATGCATTCTAAAGACTACTTCCATGTCCATTTCCAAATTCTCCCCTGCCCACTGTTTCACAGGTTAGGCTCGGTGCGAGTGGAGATTGGCTTGCATATGTACTGGAGGGTACCAACATCAATTTGCACAACATTTACAACAGTGACACCGTTCCCTTAGAACCTTTGTCCAGCATTGGGATCAGCCATGCAACGGGCCACCGCATGAATTGGTACGATGGAACCACGGTGAGATTGAATAAGATAGCACAAACCTTGCACATGGCGGTCAAAGGCGGACCATGCTGTCTGCGGCCGATTAGTTGCCGTACGAGTAGGAAGACGCTGTGCTCCTTTCTAACCGCATCTTCGCAGTGACAAACCAGGGGACTTATTTTGTGTGGGACACATCCTACGATATACTCCCTCTCTCCCAGTTTATTTCTTTTGAATCTTTTCGTTTTATAAGTTTCAAATTCAAATTTTGAGCTCCCCATCACATGTTCAGATTACAATGTCCATTAAATCGTCGTGTGCATGTATAGTAAAGAAACAAATCTCGAGTTTGGCATGAGTTTGTGCTGCGGGAGCACCACAAGCCCTGGCACAGGAGTTACATTTCCCTCTCAGGGCCGTCGGGACTAAGCTTCAGCGCCTTTGAGTCAATAACATGTGGACCTGATAGGTGACTGGTCCACATGTAATGCTCCCGAAGGCAGAGGGGCAGTGGGGACAAGATGGGTGAGACGCAGGTCGGGGGACGTGTGGTGTCATGGGTTCGAGTGGCGTCGTGGGAATCACGTGTGGCTGTGGTAGAAACTTGATGCTCGCCACATTTTAGGTGGCCCACATGTCATGCACACAAAGGCATAGGGGCGGTGCGGCCGAGAGGGGTGAGGCGCACGTCGGGGGGCGTGGTGCGGTGGGTTGGAGAGGCGTCGTGGGAATCGTGAGACGAAACATGATGGTCGTTGTAGTTGAACTTCCATGGACAAGTTGTTATGTCTACGGACACATGCACTGCATACCGATCACTGGAAGGAGTAGCAGGGAAAGCTATATATGCGGATAAATAGTTCCTTATAGTCAAGCGGACCCATGCTACTACTTTGTTCCAAAGATATGCACACCATCGAAATTGTCCATCTATATCAATATACACTGAGAGGGAATATTTTTTTTACAAGAGAGGAAATAGTTCATCCATCCATAATGCCCTCCTGCTGGTAAAACCTTTTCTTCTTCTTCTTTTTCTTCTTCTTCTTCTTCTTCTCATTCTCCGTGGGAGACGGCTTCGCAACAAGCTCTTTGGACCTTGCAGCTATCTTGAAACTCACACGGGCATTGAGGGCAACATATTTTATACGCTCATACGTCAAGGGATAATTCTCCCATCCAGACGACCTTATTGCCACTGTCTCATCACCCTTCTGAAGATTTGTACCGAGCACAAATTTTTCTACGTCGAATAGGGATGGTGTCTGTTTATCACAAACTTCTACAAGAATTTTGATTCTGGTTTGTAGGTCAGCGATGCTTTTCAAATCAAGGTTTTACGGCTCCAGCTTCTGTTTGTCCCCTTTGATGGCTGCCCCATAGAAGTATACGTCCTCCCGAGACAAGAAATCATGAAGCTCACCTGGTATGGAGGGCGAGTGTATGATTTGGTACACCAAAACATCTTCTGCGAGGCATAGTTGAAGGACGGCGGCGTGCTGGATCTTCCAAGGGGCACGCTCCGTGTACTCTGCGTCGAGACCGATGACCCTCGTGTCTACCTTTTTGAGGGAGTTGGATACATTGTTGATCCACTGCTGAACAACCCTTGGGTGGACGGTGACGGTGGCAACTATGCGCATCGATCCTTCGACGAGGACATGTTGGACGCTAAAAACCTGCATCTCGATCTCTTTCGCAATGGTTTGGAGAATTAGGATTAGATGGCTAGTCTAACTAAAGTAGTATATGGTTATTTAAAGAGGTTAAAACAATGTGAATGCAGTGGGGTTTGGATGCAAATGAAGACGAAGGGGAGGTGAAGAAGCCGAGGAGAATCGGTTCCCGATGGAGAAGTAAATGGGAGAAGTGGCGTGCAGGCAGTTGATTAGACGGCTAGGTAGACTAAACGAAAAGGATATGCGGGTAGACTGATGAGTCGTACCTGTTCGTGTACGTGCCCATCCTTCCTGATAGGTGGGACCTATGCAAACAGATAAAAAAATGTGTCGTAGCTTCTTTTTTTTGAGCGCGTGAGTGGGAGACACAACATTCTCTGGTTAAGGAATACTCCCTCCGTTTAGGTGAGTATAAGTCACCTTATGAAAATCAGGTTTTCCCAAAACCTTTAGGCGTGGAGCATTAACTTCGTGCTCGATCCCCTCCTAGACTCGTTAGCCAGCATTCTCTTCCTTTGCTGCCACGTTCTACCTTTCCATTTTTCCTCTTCTCAAGTGTGGAACGATCTGCATGCCGTCCTTGATGCACCAGAACGACCACTGCATGCATCACGACAGGGCGTTGATTGGGCATGCACGAGAATTTGGTTCTGCTCGCAATATGGATGATACTTGAACGATGAAGTGAACAGGCATGCTAGCACGGGAGACCTATTTCCGCTATACAATACTGGAGTACTCATGTTCCTCCTACTAGTAGTAGTAGTAGTAGTAGTAGTACAACTGTTGTACACTTGATGGTCAAAATACTATTCATCCGGTCCTCACAGTGAAGTGACAACACCTTGTGCCTGACACTAGTCCAGGCGGCGTGTTCGGGTTACCAAAGTCAGCCTCACCCTGTGCACTGTATACAAGCACCATGAAATATGTGAGTATCCGGACAGTGGCTGTTACCTCTATGAGTAGGATACCAGCTTGATGGGGCCATCAAGATTTTTTAGTTGGAGGCGGGTAAACAACCTTGGTTCACACTCTCTGTTTCTCGGACTCAATTATCCGATTAACCAGGAGATCACCGTTGGCAAGGACCTTGATGGCAAAGAGGCTCTGTTTTCTATGGAAAACCGTGTCTACATGGCGAGCCCTAGGAGTTCGGGAGCAAACTCCCCTAATTATCAATGATACAGCCTGCAGCCAAAAGAAGGTGAGAATGACAAAGGCATACGGATTAACTTTGATCCTTGGATGTCTCAATTACGACAGGCAGTGATGTTGTTCAAGCCTTCAGGTTGATAGGTAATTGGGTTGTTACATTGAAAGGGTGGAGTACATGTGTCTCTGGATCACTGGTCGCTGTAGCGGGGCTGCAAATTATGATGGTGTTGGATCATCTCTTCGAATGACTTTGTTGTCTTTTCTGCTGGTTCTGGATGGGTAGTTCTTTCTTTTGTTATGCATATTCCTTGTCATTTGGTCATCCTCGTCTATGCCACTCTTACTATGTAATAGTTGCTTCTGTTTAGAATTTCATTCTCGTCTGGATCATGAGAGTCTGAGTGCTGCAGATGGGTGTGTTTTGGTGGTGTAGCAAGACTTCTTATGAACTATCATGTCTTGCTGTTTATGCCAGTACTAGTCACTAGTCAGTGATTGAATGTTTTATATATCGTTGTTTCGAACTGTTTATTGTCTCGAACTACTGGTGGGCTAAATGAGGGCATGTCACATCCCTAGCTGCTGGTAGTGCTCTAGGCTAGCTTCATGTTTGCATCATGTTTAAATTTTGAAACTTGAACTAAGGAATTCAGAAGCCTCAAAACCCTAAATAAAAGAAGGGCAAAAACCCTAAAATCTCATCCATTGTTCCAAAATGCTCTTCCTAGATGTTTAATATTTTTGGCAAGGGTTTTGATCCAAACCAAAAATAATGAACATTTTAAAAGGATTTATTTTTGGGACTTTGAATTTAAATCATTAGCTATTTGAATTTGAATTATATTCATATAACTAGAATATAATTTCAAATACCCCTGAAATTTTATGAGCTTTTGGAAAAGTCCATCTAGCCAAATAAAAATATTCAAAGGAGTTTTTGGCATTGTTTGAATTATTTTAAATTCAAAAGAGTGGCAAAACAATTAAATAAAAATAAAACAGAACAGAAAATTTAAAAAAGAGCAGAAGGACTTACCTGGCGCCCACTTACCTGGCCCAACTCCAGCTGGCGGCCCAGCCCGCCACCGCTACCCCCCCTGTCGCCTTCCTCCTCTGCCAGGAGGACGGGCACGCGCCCGGTGCGCGCGGCCACGCGCCCCGGCCACCTCCTCCCTGCCTGGCTGCCTCCTCCTCCCCTGGTCGCCTCCCGCGGCGCCACGCAGCCCCTGGCTCCCTCTCTCACTCTTCTCGCTCCTTCCCTCCGTCCCTATCCCCCTCTGTTCCCTCTCCCTCCCGCGACCGAACGGAGCCGTCGCCGCCGGCCAGCGCTCGCGCGGCCACTGCCACCCCCACGCCTCACCGAC